>NC_069787.1:48965582-49072463 GCF_027406575.1 Nycticebus coucang | reverse complement strand
GTATCACAGTCTCAGGTCTTAGATTTAAGTCTATAAGTGATTAATTTTTGCATATGGAGGGAGATAAGGGTCTAGTTTCATTCTTCTGCATATGGATATGCAGTTTTCCAGCCCCATTGACTGAAGAGACTGTCCTTTCCCCACTGTATTTTCTGGGCACCTTTCTAGAAGATCAGTTCACTTTCGAGGTCTGGATTTATTTGGGGGTCCTCTATTCTGTCCCATTGGTCGTTGTGTCTGTTCTTATTATGCCAGTACCATGCTGTAGTATAATTTGAATTCAGGTTATAGGATTCCTCCAGTTTTGTTCTTTTTGTTCAGGATGGCTATTCTGGGTGTTTTGTGGTTCCGGACAATATTAGGATTATTTTTCTACTTCTGTGAAGAATGTCATTGATGTTTTGGTGGGTAGATAAGTATGTTTTGAAGATACTCCCACCCTTCACAGGATTCAGCTAGATCTTTCAAAGAAGACATCTTTTTTTGTTTGTTTCACACAGAAGTACCGTAAGATCTTAGCAGTGGCCTAGTCACTGTTAAGAAAAGAAGAGAAAGAGGCTTATGTGATTCTCTCCACTTTCCAGATTAACAATGATATTGCCACTCTAGTTAGTTAAGAAACACACAGAGAAAGGCCTGAACAAGTGAAGTTAAATTAGGTAATTGCAAAATTCCAAATTCACTGTGACAGTCCATCAACAACAGAGGAAGGAAGCCTGGCATGAGGACGAAATGCTGTAGCTACAGCAAATTTTAGCATTTCCCTGAAGGGCACCAAAAAGTGTTAGTTAAAGCCATAAGATATGGCTGGCTGGGCCAGTCTGTGCTCAAATCCTGGTTCTTTCCAACTGCTAGTTGTGTGTGTATAACTGTTTACTATATATATATATATATATATATATATATACACACACACACACACACACATATATATCACACATACACATATATACCATACATACACACATATATACACACTATATATACACACACATATATATACCATACATACATATATATATATATATATATATATTTTTGCTTTATAGGTAAAATTAGCAAAAGGAAAAAAAGCCTACCTCACAGAGATATTCTGTGACAATTCATAACGGCATGGCACACCTATGTGACTGTTGAAGGGCTATTGTTATATTAGCAGCAGCATCATGGTCATTATTGCAGGCCCGAATCTTAGCTCCTGTCAGGGGTAGCCAGCCCGCAATCAGCAGATCACATGCACATTTGTGAGGACTTTTTTGCTTATCTGTGGTTGCGGATATCAAGAAAATGATGCACACACTTTTTTTTTTTGCTCAGTTTTCTTAGTGTTTATGTATTTAAGGTGTGGCCCAAAACAGCTCTTCTTCTTCCAATGTGTGGCAGAAAAGGAAAAAGGTTGGACACCCCTGTACGCATATACAAACACTAATTCCCTTAAAGGTTGGACACCCCTGCACACATATATGAACTCTAATTCCCTTAAACACTGGACACCCCTGCACACATATATGAACTCTAATTCCCTAGAGGAAAGTGCCACTCATAGCTCTTTGAGGGCAGGGCTGTGCCACCTTATATCATAAAACTCTGAATATAAAGTCAATAAATATTTTCTGAATAGCTGAATGATATTTTGAACTATAAATTAGACAACTTATCATCCTGGTATTACTGCTTACATATTTAACACACATTTCAATCATGTGAATTTTAATATCTCAAATGAAGTACTATCTGGCTGGCCTAGGAAATAATTTCCAGGTGAATAGCAAGTGAGACTATATATTAAAGCAATTGAGAAGCCATACAGACTTGTGCAAATATGTAGTATAAAATATTTTCTTCTATAAAACTGTACAAATGTAAATACAAATATAAAGAGCATATACACACTTTCTCCTGTCCAGAAAAATACTGGAAATTATTCCTGTTAACCACTTGTGTGTAAGGCATTGTACTAAGAAACTCAGATACATTATCTCATTTACTTTGATAACACCCCCCTAAGTTAGATATAGCTTTACCTCTGTTTTACAAGCTGAGGCTTAGAAAGACTATGTTAACTTTTCCAGGAAAAACAGCTCCTATAAAAATGTTTACCCTAGTCTGTCTGATTATTCTTAACCATATTCTATTGCACACAAACTTAAGAAAGAGAACAGTATAATGATGATAGTTAATGAGGTCATTTTCTCTATATGATGATTGCCAAATGATCTTCCAAAGCAAGTAACTTATAAAATATATTTTAGGAAAAAACAGAAATGTATTCACAAGGTTTTCTTTGATATTGATTTATGGACAATTTACCTTGGAGAAATATTAAATGCAGTGAGAGCTAAAGGAGACTACTTAGAGGGGGAAAATATGATACTGTTTCACAGAGAAATCTTTCCAAAAAAGAAAATCATATCTTATCAATTCTCAGGATAGGTGAACATTATAAAAAAAAGAGATAAGTTGTCCATAAGTCGTTCACCATCCAATCCATTTTAAATAATAATCATACTGATGTAATTGTTATTATAATTTGAGCATGAATAACTAATACTTGCTTCATCTATGGTCATAAAAGTTGCAGATCAAACAATGTCAGCATGTCATCAATGTATTGAAATGCAGGATACTGAAATAGTTCCCAAAGCATAGGCCGTAATGTACAGCCAGCAGAATCACCTGAGTGCATTTCAAAAATGTATCTTTTGAAACCTTATTCCTGATGAACTTAATCAGAGTTAATGAACTTGGGATCTAGTAATCTCCATTTTTTACACACTTTACATGTGATTCTAATGGAAACTTGAGTTTCCAAACTTAGAGATAGAATTTCTGGCTCAGAGACTGATCATACTATGTATCAATCCCTTGTTTTATAGATGGAAAAACTAACCCATGTTGGTTTAGCTAGTTTGCAAAGGTCACAAAGCTAGTATTTGTATTTACCTTTCTATGTATTTCCCAGAATTTTGATGGGCTACATCACTGAAACAACACAAAGAACATTTTTTTTTTTTTTAAACTCAGTATGGGAAGGTGAATCAGACTCGATTAAGAGTTCCAGGGAGATAAAAGAGTTAGTAAGTTTTTGTGTTAGGATGTAACCACACTGAATGAAGCTTGCTATGCTCCTTCCCATTTCCAAACTCTGCCTTAATGTTCTATCAAATCTATACTGTAAGCCAGAGATAGGTTACGACCTTCCCCAAGAACCTGTTCCTACATGACACAGACCATGATTGTCAGTGACGCAAAAAATATGCAAATAAAACTGATCAGTTCCATCAACTGTGGTTGTCTTAATGATTGATATCAGGATTTTCAAAATCTAAAAATTAATATCACTTTCCCATTGATTAACTAACAAGCCAAGAGGCACTATGTGGTAAAATTTTGCCAGGACAGGTTTGAATTATCTTTCTGGTACAGAACTGGTATCGACCTGCTGTAGAAATAACGCTGAAAATTCGAGATTTGTTTGTCAGACTTACATACCAGAAAGAGAACAAACCAATCATTATTTTACCAGTTAAGAAAATAAAGTCTACAAAGTATAAAGAGCCTTAGAAATCACCTAATAAATTTTTTAATTTTATAGAGGGGAAGATCAAAGGCCCTGCAAGATCCAATAGTATATGCAGAATCACATGACAATATGGGACAAGAGAAATAACTGGCACAATAATAATAATATCAGTTTTAATTCAGACATGATTCTAGGTATTTTATATTCCATTACTTCATTAAATACCAACATTCCATTAGCAATATAACCATATATCAATGTATACGGAAGCTGGGATCTGAAGTGTTATGTTAGAACCATGTTGCTGAGACCCACATCTAACTTTTCCTGCACCATTCTGCTCTCATATCCCCCAGCCAGTCTCCAATATACAGGTTTAGTGCCCCTTTAATCAAACTCTTGGTGTTGAATTGATTTTGTATCTCAAACCTGGGTTCATGAAGGCTTTGAGAAACACTCTATTGCCGAGCTGCTAGATGTCAACAAATGAAAAATGTAACATGGTTTTATAAAGCCAGTGGAGGAGAGTTCTGCACTCTGAAATGTCACTGCTGTCATTAAGATGAATAGCAGACTTAATCAAAAACAAGTGGAAATGTTGAACAGGCCCATATCAAGTTCAGAAATATCATCAACCATACAAAATCTCCCCAAAAAAGCCCGGGACCAGATGGTTTCACGTCAGAATTCTACCAAACCTTTAAAGAGGAATTAGTACCTATACTACTCAACCTGTTCCAAAAGGTAGAAAAAAAAAGGAAGACTACCCAACACATTCTATGAAGCAAACATCACCCTGATCCCCAAACCAGGAAAAGACCCAACAAGAAAAGAAAATTATAGACCAATATCACTAATGAATATAGATGCGAAAATATTCAACAAGATTCTAACAAACAGAATCCAGCAACATATCAAACAAATCATACATCATGACCAAGTCGGTTTTATCCCAGGGTCTCAAGGCTGGTTCAATATACGTAAATCTATAAATGTAATACAGCACATAAATTAAAAAACAAAGACCATATGATTCAATCAGTGCAGAAAAAGCTTTTGATAACATCCAACATCCATTCATGATTAGAACACTTAAGAAAATTGGTATAGAAGGGACATTTCTTAAACTGATAGAGGCCTTCTACAGCAAACCCACAGCCAATATCATGTTGAATGGAGTTAAATTGGAATCTTTTCCACTCAGATCTGGAACCAGATAAGCCTGCCCATTGTCTCCATTGCTCTTTAACATTGTAATGGAAGTCTTAGCCACCACAATTAGGGAAGCAAAGGCGATCAAGGGTATCCACATAGGGTCAGAAGAGATCAAACTTTCACTCTTCGCAGATGATATGATTGTATATCTGGAAAATACTAGGGACCTACTACAAAACTCTTAGAAGTGATTAATGAATACAGCAGTGTCTCAGGTTACAAAATCAACATTCATAAATCGTTAGCCTTTATATATACCAACAATAGTCAAGTTGAAAAAACAATTAAGGACTCTATCCCATTCACAGTAGTGCCAAAGAAGATGAAATACTTGGGTGTTTATCTAGCAAAGAACGTGAAAGATCTATATAAAGAGAACTATGAAACTCTAAGAAAAGAGATAGCTGAGAATGTTAACAAATGGAAAAATATACCATGCTCATGGTTGGGAAGAATCAACATTGTTAAAATGTCCATACTACTGAAAGCAATATATAATTTCAACGCAATCCCCATTAAGGCTCCACTGTCATACTTTAAAGATCTTGAAAAAATAATACTTCATTTTATATGGAATCAGAAAAAACCTCGAATAGTCAAGACATTACTCAAAAACAAAGCAGGAGGAATCACGCTACCAGACCTCAGACTATACTACAAATCTATAGTGATCAAAACAGCATGGTACTGGCACAAAAACAGAGAAGCAGATGTCTGGAACAGAATAGAGAACCAAGAGATGAATCCAGCTACTTACTGTTATTTAATCTTTGACAAGCCAATTAAAAACATTCAGTGGGGAAAAGATTCCCTATTTAACAAATGGTGCTGGGTGAACTGGCTGGCAACCTGTAGAAGACTGAAACTGGACCCACACCTCTCACCATTAACCAAGATAGACTCTCACTGGATTAAAGATTTAAACCTAAGGCATGAAACTATAAAAATACTAGAAGAGAGTGTAGGGAAAACCCTTGAAGAAATTGGGTTGGGCGAGTTTTTTATGAGAAGGACCCCCCCGGGCAATTGAAGCTGCTTCAAAAATACACTATTGGGACTTGATCAAACTAAAAAGCTTCTGCACAGCCAAGAACACAATAAGTAAAGCAAGCAAACAGCCCTCAGAATGGGAGAAGATATTTGCAGGTTATGTCTCCAACAAAGGTTTAATAACCAGAATCCACAGAGAACTCAAACGCATTAGCAAGAAAAGAACAAGGGATCCCATTGCAGGCTGGGCAAGGGACTTGAAGAGAAACTTCTCTGAAGAAGACAGGCGCATGGCCTTCAGACATATGAAAAAATGCTCATCATCTTTAATCATCACAGAAATGCAATTCAAAACTACTTTGAGATATCATCTAACTCCAGTGAGATTAGCCTATATCACAAAATCCCAAGACCAGAGATGTTGGCATGGATGTGGAGAAAAGGGAAAACTTTTGCACTGCTGGTGCGAATGCAAATTAATACATTCCTTTTGGAAAGAGATATGGAGAACACTTAAGAGATCTAAAAATAGATCTGCCATTCAATCCTGTAATCCCCCTACTGGGCATATACCCAGAAGACCAAAAATCACATCATAACAAAGATATTTGTATCAGAATATTTATTGCAGCCCTATTCATAATTGCTAAGTCATGGAAAAAGCCCAAGTGCCCATCGATCCACGAATGGATCAATAAATTGTGGTATATGTACACCATGGAATATTATGCAGCCTTAAAGAAAGATGGAGACTTTACCTCTTTCATGTTTACATGGATGGAGCTGGAACATATTCTTCTTAGTAAAGTGTCTCAAGAATGGAAGAAAAAGTACCCAATGTACTCACCCTTATTATGAAACTAATGTAGGACCTTCACATGAAAGCTATAACCCAGTTATAACCTAAGAATAGGGAGAAAGGGGAAAGGGAGGGGAGGGAGGGAGGAGGGGGGAAGGAGGGGGATTAATGGGATTACACCTGCGGTGCATCTTACAAGGGTGTATGTGAATCCTAGTAAATGTGGAATGTAAAGGTCTTAGCAAAATAACTAAGAAAATGCTACAAAAGCTATGTTAACTAATGTGATGAAAATGTGTCAAACGATCTATAAACCAAGTGTATGGTGCCCCACAATCATACTAATGTACACAGCTATGGTTTAATAAAAATAATTAAAAAAAAAAGATGATTAGCAGACTTGCAGAGTAACTGGAAGTTGGGGACCCACCTAAAGCATTAGTTCTCTGGGGAATAGAAGGGGAGAAATGAGAATAGGATGTCTCCTAAATAGCAAAGGTTTTTGATAATCAGGTACGTGAAGATGAGGGGACACACATATAAAGAGAGAGAAAGATAGAGAACAAGGGAAAGAAAGAACTAGCTAAAAGAAAGAGAAGGCCAGAATACCAGAGTAAAAAAACAATAAAGTTTCTACGGAAAGTACATCTATGCTCGCACTGGAGTATCAAAAGGGGATTCATCTACTTCTTCATACAAAAGGACAGCTGCAGTATCAGTTAGAGGAGATTAAAATACAGAGGGGATATGCCCCAAGCTGCCTGTTAAAAAACAACCATCCTCTGCTGAGACACATGCATAAAAAAAATGATACCAGCATTAGATGCTAAAGGAAACTAGTGGAGTATCAGCCTAGGGAATACAGGTGAGGTTGAAGTGTGGTTCTTGTACTGGTTAGAATAATTGGGACTGTTGTCATTATCATCATTTATTTATTTATTACTATTATTAACATTTCATACAGTTTACATGTTAAAAATATTTGTGACCCCAAAGCAAATGGACTTTTGCACAGAGTTCAGGAGATAGATCTGATACTGCATACATGCTATGAGTAAAACCCAAACTGTATGTGAGAAGACCTGATTTTCATATCAACACTCACCTGGCAGCCGCATGATGATGGCCAGTGAAAAGAGAGCACTGAAAATGTGGACCTGACTTTCATATCAACACTCACCTGAAAGTCAGATGATGATGGCCAGTGGAGAGAGAATGCTGAAAAGATGGACCTGACTTTTATACCAACACTCACCTGGGAGCCACATGATGATGGCCAGTGTAGAGAGAACGCTGAAAAGATGGACCTGACTTTCATATCAACACTCACATGGCAACAACATAATGATGGCCAGGGGAGAAAGAAAGCTGAGAAGAAGGACCTGACTTTCATATCAGCACTCACGGGCAGTCAGATGATGATGGCAAGTGGAGAGAGAACGCTGAAAAGATGGACCTAACTTTCATATCAACACTCAACTGGCAGCCACATGACGATGGCCAGTAAAGAGAGAACGCTGAAAACATGGACCTGATTTTCATAACAACACTCACAGGGCAGCCATATGACGATGGCCTGTGGAGAGAGAATGCTGACAGGATGGACCTTAGTTTGATACCAACACTCGCATGGCAGTCATATGTCGATGACCAGTGAAGAGAGAACGCTGAATAGGTGGACCTGACTTTCATACCAGCACTCACCTGGCAGGCACATGACGATGGCCAGTGAAAAGAGAATGCTGAAAAGATGGACCTGACTTTCATATCAACACTCAGCTGGCAGACACATGATGATGGCCAGTGAAGAGAGAATGTTGAAAAGATGGACCTGACTTTCATACCAACACTCACCTGACAGTCACATGAAGATGGCCATTGAAGAGAGAATGGTAAAAAAGATAGACCTCACTTTCATACCAACACTCACATGGCAATCACATGAAGATGGCCACTTTCATACCAACACTCACATGGCAATCACATGAAGATGGCCACTGAAGAGAGAATGCTTAAAAGATGGACGTGACTTTCATACCAATACTCACCTAGCAGGCACATGACGTTGGCAGGTGAAGAGAGAACGCTGAAAAGATGGACCTGACTGTCATATCAACACTCACCTGGCAGCCACATGACGATGGCCAGTGAAGAGAGAACGTGGGAAAAATGAACCTGACTTTCATATCAACACTCACCTGGAAGGCACATGACAATGGCCAGTAAAGAGAGAATGCTAAAAAGATGGATCTTAGTTTCATACCAACATTCACATTTAAGTCATATGTTGATGACCAATGAAGAGAGAACACCGAAAAGATGGACCTGACTTTCATACCAACACTCATCTGGCAGAAACATGACGATGGCCAGTGAAGAGAGAACGCTGAAAAGATGGACCTGACTTTCATACCAACAACTCAAATGGTAGTCAAGTGATGATGGCCAGTGGAGAGAGAACTCTGAAAAGGTGGACCTAACTTTCATATCAACACTCACCTGGCAGCCACATGACGATGGCGAGTGAAGAGAGAACATTAAAAAGATGGACCTACTTTCATATCAACACTCTTCTGACAGGCACATGATGATGGCCAGTGAATTGAGAATGCAAAAAAGATGGCCCTGACTTTAATATCAACACTCACTTTGCAGCCACATGATGATGGCCAGTGAGGAGAGAACACTGACAAGGTGGATCTGACTTTCATACCATCACTCACAAGACAGTCACATGACAATAGCCAGTGAATAGAGAATGCTCAAAAGATGGACCTGACTTTCATACCAACACTCACCTGGCAACCACATGATGATGGCCAGTGAAAAGAAAACACTGAAAAGATGGACCCGACTTTCATATCAGCACTCACCTGGCAGCCACATAACGATGGCCAGTTAAGAGAGAATGCGGGAACAATGGACCTGACTTTCATACCAACAACTCAAATGGCAGTCACATGACGATGGCCTGTGGAGAGAGAATGCTGAAAAGGTGGACCTGACTTTCATACCAATACTCACATGGCAGGCACATGACGATGGCCAGTGAAGAGAGAACGCTGAGAAAATGGACCTGACTTTCATACCAACACTCACCTGGCAGTCACATGAAGATGGTTACTGAAGAGAGAACGCTGAAAAGATGGACCTGACTGTCATACCAACACTCACCTGGCAGGCACAGGACGATGGCCAGTGAAGAGACAACGCTGAAAAGATAGACCAGACTTTTATATCAACGCTCACCTGGCAGCCACATGACGAAGACCAGTGAAGAGAGAATGCTGAAAAGATGAACCTGAATTTCATATCAACACTCACCTGGCAGCCACATGATGATGGCCAGTGAACAGAGAACACTGAGAAGATGAACCTGACTTTGATACCAACACTCACCTGGCAGCCACATGATTTTAGACAGTGAAGAGAGAACACTGAAAAATTGGACCTGACTTTCATACCAACACTCCCATTGCAGTCACATGATGATTGCCAGTGAAGAGAGAATGCTGAAAAGATGGACCTGACTTTCATACCAACTCTAACCTGCCAGGCACATGATGATGGCCAGTGAAAGAGAATGCTGTAAAGATGGACCTGACTTTCATGTCAACCCTCCCCTGGCAGCCACATGATGATGGCCAGTGAGGACAGAATGCTGAAAAGATGGACCTGACTTTCATATCAACACTCTCCTGGTAGCCTCATGATGATGGGCATTGGAGAGAGTATGCTGAAAAGGTGGATACAGTAAAAGGTGGAGGGAACTAGAAGCAAAAATCATGGTGGCAGGGAAATGAAGTTTGCACACACAGAGATGAAAGTAATTTCTGAAGAAACACAACACATGAGTAGATTTTCAAAGAGATGAAAGGGTAGATGGGGCTAGGTTCTAGAAGGCTGGGGAGGGTAGAGGGGCAGACTGCGTTCATTCACTGAGCAACTGGGAGGGTTAGTCACAGTTTTGAAGCAGAGGTTTGGTAGGCATGAAGCAACAAATTATCCAGTACCTGCTAATCCTAGTCTTTGGAAATAAAGAAATAGAAAGTTTTATGATCACTAAAATACGATGGAAATCTGTAGGAATTTTCTCTGTCATAAGTGGTAATAGGACCATATAGCATTTGTAAAAGTTAGGGAGAAATTTACAAAGTTTTCATCTTCAAAAATAAATAACTTTTACCTACCAGAGACTGATTAATGCCATCTACCTTTCTTTCCTAACTCCTGTTAACTCTGTACATCAACGACTTTTTCACTAATAAAGACCACTTTAATAATTCACCTCTCACTCAAAACCTCCTCGTATACTTCTTCCACTACAAGGAATACAACACAGCAGAGGAAGTGCCATGCCCGGCAAAGAAAAAGAAATATTTAAAAAAGTATCTTTGTGTTTTAAATAGTTTTTAAAGAAGTATGAAGTACCAAAACCAAGAGATTATAGGTGACGTGAATTCATAATTTAGATGTACACTTTTGCTGGTTTAAATAAGAAAAAGCACAAGAAAACTAAAGATTCAAATAGCAAGACTGTTGTCAAAAAGGAGTTAAACTGACATTGCAGAAAACGTAATCACTTGAAGAAGATGACGAGATGTTTTCGTAGAACAGAGGAAAAGGATAAAGGACTGAAAATGACAGAAGAAAAATTATAGATGGAGAGGAATGAAAATGTGGATTCATTTTTCAGATGACCAGTGTTTGTTTGGGTTTTTTTTGTTTTGTTTTGTTTTGTTTGTTTTGTTTGTTTGTTTTTAAGCAGAGTCTCATTATGTCACCCTCAGTAGAGTGGTGTGGTGTCACAGCTCACAGAAACCTCAAACTCTTGGGCTTGAGTTATTCTCTTCTCTCAGCCTCCCAATTAGCTGGGACTACAGACACCCACCACGATGCCCAGCTAATTTTTAGAGACAGGGTCTCACTCTTGCTCAGGCTGGTCTTGAACTCCTGAGCTAGGCAATCCACCCGCCTTGGCCTCCCAGGTGCTGGGATTATAGGTGTGAGCCACTGCACCCAGCTAGACAACAAGTGTTTCTAACCTAGGTAAATGGATTCAAATAGAGTTCAAAGAATGCTTTCCTTAGGTTTTTCCTGTTCTTTCCAATTGAAAAGATCACCAACTATTAGGGTTTAATTGAATTATGTTAGCATTGACTCAGAAAATAAGATTAGGGGAAGAAAAGAAAAATCTGAAAAATAGTTCCCCCCAAGATAAAAGTTAATTATGTGATAAAAATGAGATTCAAGCTCAGTGAAAATGGGATGGATGAGTGCTGTGACTAGGTATTTATAAAAAGTTCAACTTAGCCTCATAGAATGTCTTAGCCCATTTGGGCTGCTATAACAAAAATATCTTAAACTGGTGTCTTAGAAACAACAGAAATATATTTCTCACAGTTCTGGAGTCTAGGAAGTCCTGGGTCAAAATTCTGGCAGATTTGGAGTCTGGTAAAGGCTCACGTCCTTTTTCACAGACAGCTGTTTTATAGCTGTTACTTCATATGGCAGAAGGGGCGAAGAAGAGTCTCTTGGACTCTTTTATAAGGGCACTAATCTCATTCATGAGGGCCTCTCCCTTATCATCTAATCACCTCCCAAAGACCCCCACTTCTAAATAACATTACATTCGGTGTTAGAATTTAACATGAATTTTGGAGGGCACAAAAATATTCCATTTACAGTATGTAATACCACATACCAAAATATATAACAGATAGATTTAAAAGTTTAATTTTTAAAAGGAAAATTATCTATTAACTAGTAGAAAATATATGTGAATACTTCTGTTGTATCACACGTCAGAGGCATATTTAAACACAAAAGCAATGAAAGACATTATAAACAAACAAAAAAAAATTATAAGATTTCACTCTCCAGTAATCAAACAATCCCTCTTTCCCTTGGACATCCACATATTTTGAAAGAGTTCTCCATATTTTATTGACCTGATACCCTCTTGTTAAGGCACTAACAGCTGAATTCCATCCCAATAAATTCAATATAACTTCTTTTGTCACGGTCATCAATAACCAATAACCTACTGGTTATCACTGAAAAATGCCACAATCTTCTTATTTAGTTTCTTATATTATTTGACTTATTTTACCATTTTTTTATTTTACTTTGTTAAAACTGCCATGGGCGTTGGTACCTAGAATTCACTTTATTTTCTTTCCACTTAATGTATCAACTAGCATGTACAGAGCTTTTTTCAAAATAGAAAAATATGACGCTGCCATGCTAAGGCTCAAAGCACAGTGCCTAGGACCTTTGCTTCACTCAGCCTTTGAACCAAATGCTCTATTTTTTATTTTTATTTATTTATTTATTTATTGAGACAGAGAAGAAGACCCACTCGGTCTCCCTGGGTAGAATACCATGGCATCATAGCTCACACCAACCTCACACTTTTGGGCTCAAACAATCCTCCTGCCTCAGCCTCCCAAGTAGCTGGGACTACAGGTGTCTGCTATAACTCTTGGCTAGTTTTTCTATTTTTAGTGGAGATAGGGTATCACTCTTGCTCAGGCTAGTCTTGAACTTTTGACCTATGGTGATACATCTGCTTGGGCCTCCCAGAGTGCTAGGAGTACAGGTGTGAGCCACCATGCCTGGTCTAACCAAATGCTCTTGTACAGGACTCAGCCTGCTCAATGTTACTGACAGCCCCCTTTCTATACCTCTGGGAGCTCATTCTCATTTCTCTCTGTGAATTTCCGGTTCTACAGTTAAGTAATTTAAAAATCATAATATTTTAAATGCAAGGATATTTTTATTTTTAGACTCAAACTATATGCAAAGCTTTGAGGACTTAATTACAGTTATAGAATACCATTTAAGTCACATAAGCCTTGAAAACGTGAAAAAGACAACACGTGCGTAACTAACAAAAGTTAACTAACAAAAGTTCAAAAGGGCTAAGTGTACCAATTTACTCCTACCTCATAGTTGGAAGTCAATAGATATAGTGTAAAAGTCGATACATATGAAAAAGACAGGTATAACCATATCATATGGAGTTACAACGATAACCACCAGAAGAAAAAATAACTGAAACAAGGAAGTCAAAACAGCACTTGCTTCTGGGGAGTAAAACTGGGGGTGGAGGTAAATTTTTACAGTTTATTTTGTGTTGTTCTATATTGTTTAAATTGTTTTAACCATGCATCACGAGTTCAATAAAACAAAGTGCACATATCCAGTTCTGATAATTTATTAAAGAAAATACAAGGGGTTAGATCAGCTGACCTTTAAGGCCTCTGTTATCTGCTAAGTCTGATTTTGTTAACAGAAACGCAGTTCAGAAAGAGAAATCTTACAGCAATGTGTAGGATGTATTGCAGCGGAGAGAGATGGAAGTGGGGAAGCCAATTCCTGGGTTATTATAGTAAGGAAGGTAGGAAAGTAATGAGGATCTGAACTGACATGTAGGCAGCAGGAACAGAAAGAAGGCTGAAGATGTGAAGCTTTGTGGAGGGAGGACACATGTAATCTGGAAATTGATTGGATGGATGCACAGGGTTAGGGAGAAGGAGGGATTAAATTGACTATAATGTTTCAAGTCGTGGAAATTTTAAGACTGGTATTAGCTCAAAAAGAGAGTCGGAAGTAGATTGAGGGAATATTCCAATGGCTAAGCCACATCGAGTGAAGGAAGTTTGTAATTGTGAGAAATACCTTCGTCATTAGCAGATGGGGATTTAGGAGACTATGCTAGTGGAGAAAAAAAATTTTAATCGGGCATTTGTTGAAGAGCCTGGTCTCCAGCTAGGGAGGGTTGGAGATCATTTCTGAATGGGTAGGAGTTAATTTGTGGCTTGATGATTTGAGAACACTAAAATAAAAAAAATAAAAATATTCATTCCATTAGAGGAAGCAAAATACATCGAGTATGGAGACAGCTCTCCTGCGTCATGCTCTAGGATTGATATTACTCTGCACAGCATAAAAATAAGTAACAATAGTAACTAGAAAAGCCTTTCAGACACTGCCTAGATTACGAGAGTAATTATTCCAACAGCATGTCTGGTAGTATCAGAACCATACTCCTTAGAAAAATAAATAGATGATTATAAAAAATACACAGGTACATCTGTAACAGTTTCCTTTTCTTTCCTTTTCTTAACTCACCAACAATACGAAAAGAACTGAATTTCCTAATTTCACGGAGGTAAATTAGGCTCTCTCCTGGGGACATGAATTCATAGCCATTCGCTTTATTTGGATGATTATTTTTATATTTGTACCTGCCTCTCTCTATGGAAAAGAGTCAAGAATTTTTTAATATATCATTAAAAATTTAATTAGTTCAAAATAAGAAAATAGGCCAAGATAATGCCAGCTGCTATTATAATTGAACACTGAAATCTCAATGAATTAACGCAATGCAAGTTTATTTCTCTCTCACGTGAAGGTCACTGAAGCAGGAGTGGAAACCTACACCAAGCAGTTTTTTAAGGATCTGGGGTGCCATGGCTTTACCATCTTCCATCTTTCAGTGTAAAGGAAATGTCGGATTCCTTATCAGCAGATAGGAGACAAAAAAGAGGGGATTACACAGGGAGTTTTTTTTTTTTTTTTTTGCAGTTTTTGGCCAGGGCTGGGTTTGAACCCACCATCTCTGGTATATGGGGCCGGCACCCTGCTCCTTTGAGCCACAGGTGCCACTCTACACAGGGAATTTTTATGTGCCAGGCCTGGAAGTGACAAACACCACTTCTGCATACACTTAGTCACGTGATCACAACAAACTCCAACAGATGCTGCAAAATAGTCTCACTGTACATCCCTAGGGAAACAAAGTAGAATCTGTTTGGTAAATAGCTAGCCAGGCTCTCCCACGGTTCACCCGGCTGATCGTCAAATACCTGGTCTACTCTTCATCCACACACAGACTCTACCCACCTCCTTCCCGAGTCCCATCCAGTTCGTGCTGGAGGCTCAGTTTCTGAGACCTCTGGGTGAAGCCCACCTGCTCCATACGCTCTCAATATGGTTCCTCGTGGATCGAAAGGGAAAGTGTCTGCACCCACTTCCGTGCGTGCATGTGTGAATGTTGTGTGTGCACACACAGGCGTGCGCAGTGTTAAAGGGAGAAGCAGCAGCGAGATAATCTCAAAATCCTTCTAGAAAAGGGAAAAGCAGGTGGCATACAGCAGTCAATGATTCATAGAATTATGAAATCCCGGCAGACACCTCTTCCCTGGCAGTGACTTTGGTTTCTTAATTAGACCTCGATTCTGCGTTCTTAGAGCCAGGAAATTGTCACTGTTTTCTACTCAGTGTGTCCATCAAGTTCTTGTGCAGTTTTGCTCACTATCTTAAGTTGCACAGGAACTTTCTGGTCACCCTGTGTATTCTCGCTCTAGATTCCAGGCAGTTTTCTCATGCTTATTGTTACGACTCGCTACATCTGAGGTGGTGATGAGCAGGGTGCCCTTCTCGGAGGTCCCTCTTGTCCACAAGGTGCTTTCTTCCCATCTTAAGTCTTAAGAAGTCAAATTTATATTCTTTAAATCTAGTCTTCTTTTTTTTTTTTAAATACAATACCTTCAAAATCTTCATTGGTAACTGATTTATTCATTTTTCACCCAATTCTGTGCTTTGATAGACAAAGAAAGTGTTTTCTGAGACATAGTTTTCAAGTTGGTGGGGAGTTTGTTTGTTCATTTGTTTGTTTCCTCTCCCATTTATCTTTCTCTTGCAGATAAATGTTGGCAATCTTGAGAACTTCTAGTTTATCTAAAGAGCCCCATTCCAATTGTACTTTGCTACAAGGTGGAGCCGAATAAGACCTTTGATACTCAGAGGCCTTTTCAATCTTATTTCCTGCTTGGCATCTAGAACTATCAACTTTTCCAAGTCTTACAAAACCTCAAATTTGTGGGCACATTTTATTCTCCTTTATTCCTTGTGCAAAGCAGCTAATTATTGTTCAACCCAGTCTCAGTCTTCTAATGCCACATTTTGCTCAACCAGTGGCAACCAAAACTCAATAATGTACTTTTAAAATCCTTTTTCTTATAGCCAAAGGCTTTTGTGTATGTTGTCTGCCTTCCAAATTATGACAGGCAAACAAATGCTTTGCCTCTGAGAAAACGCGCATTCCTATCTTTCTTACCTGTGACATTAGTTTTTTGTCAGTTCCTAATTAACTACTAAGCGACCTTGGGAAGAATGTTTTGAAGATGGCAGCGCCTCTGTGAACCAGAGACCCTGAATGTCTGTGTGACGCAGAACTGACTGTGTTGTAATTTTTGTTGACAGCAACACCCAATGCCTGTTCCCTAATTAATGTGATTGTAATTACTGTAAACTGATGTACTTCAAATCTTTGGCGGCTCTGTGCATTAGAAGTTTATTTTTGGCTTCTGTAACATATAACTGTCAGCTGGAGGATGGAAAGGAGGTTTGAAAGAGCCTGTACTCCCTTCAGTACATAGACAAGCACGCAGAAGCGGTAGCTGAGGGGACAGTGGAGGAAGAAAAGCATCACAGCATTAAGAAAAGAACTTACAGGCCAGGCATGGTGGCTCACGCCTATAATCCTAGCACTCTGGGAGGCTGAGGCTAGAGCACTGCTTGTGCTCAGGAGTTCAAGACCACCCTGGGCCTGAGCAAGACCCCAATCTTTACTAAAAATAGAAAATAACTAGCTGGGTATTGTGGCAGGTGCCTGTATTCCCAGCTACTCTGGAGACTGAGGCAGGGGAGAAATACTTGAGCCCAGGAGTTTGAGGTTGCTGTGAGCTAGGCTTACACCAAAGCCCTGTGGCCTGGGGCAACAGAGTAAGAATCTGTCTTTAGAAAAAGAAAAAAAGAAGAAGAACTTACATATTTTGGAATAACAGAGTCATAGGCTTGATACTGACTTCTGCCCCAAGAGAAGTGAGCAATTTTTGGCAACTTACTTCACTATTTCAAGTGCTAGGTTTCTTATCTATAAAATGGCAAGATTGTTACTAGCATGTCCTTGTAATCTATAAGAGCCAAATGAGTTCCATCAATCCCTTCCTCCCAGATCGCCGGCTGATTAACAAGGACTGTATGTATGTACTGAAGGGAGTACAGGCTCTTTCAACCCATGTAAACAAATCAGCAGAAGGCTTGGCAAAAGCAAAGGCACTCAATAAAGACAGGCTATCCTTATGAATATAAGTTATTTATTATTGTATAAAAATGTGACCTCCTAGCAGAGTGACTGGGGAATCATTACACCTATCAAACAGATGTTGAATCCCTTTGACACAGTTCCTTCTCTTAGCTAGCCATGTGTGACCACATGTATCCATTTCTATAATGTATCTTTATACATAAACAGTGTATCTCCAAACCGCACCAAATGCCTTTTACATTTATAATAAGAAAAAAAATCAGAGCGTGTACTTTATCTAAAATATCAGCTTAAGGAAGGAATCAAAATGTCTAAATTCTTTCAAATAGAGACAACACTTGTGATTTTTTAGCACAGTTCATGGAAGGAGATGAAAGAAGGTTGTGTGATTACATAAATTAATCTTATCCATCATTATAATAAAAGCCCTTCTCAAAATTATTTAATACATATTTCTTTCAGAATTCTATGCTACATTAGCAGATAACTTGCTAGTATAATAAAATCAGCATTTTTGGCCTGAGATACAATTTTATTTGCCCATGTTTAAAACTAACATAATCGTAACTATTTTTTTAATCTCCCAAATTTATTAAGTGAAATAATAAGAACTTTTTCTTCATGATGTGGAAAGAGTCTAAATGAAAAAATCTTTTTCTTACCATATGAGATGGTGATTAGCTAAGCAGGTATTATAAAAAAATTGTATCATTTATGAGCCTCTTGTAATTCACTAATATGTAGTGATGAATCAAAATATTAATACAGATTATGCTTAACAAAAAGACCCTAAAATCATATAAACCTGGGATAAAAACAAAGTCTCACTGATAAAGTTATGTGACCTTCCTAGGTAATTTTACTTTGAGCTTCTGTTTTCTTACCCATAAAACAGGGACAATCACACTATCTATGTCAGACATACTTTCTCTAACATTCCGGAGCTGTCCCATAATTTCTGCCCCCTGTGTTTCGCCAGGGCCATGGAATGAGTTAAATAATGAGCTCGTCTGGGCCCCTTCTGAGTTAATGTATTTAAGAGCAGATTAGCAACTCTCAAGATCTTTCCTCTGCAGATTTCAGGACCTGGGAGGCACGTACTGAAATGGAAGCATCAGAGAATTGAAGCAGCCTGAATCTCGCAGTCACAGTACGCTGCAGAGTTTCTCTGAGGTTCACCTGACCCCATATCAGAATCTGGTGTTTTAAACCACTGAGATTTGGGAGATTATTTGTTGATGCAGCATAGAAGCAAATGATCTTCTAAACTGGTTTGAACAGAAAATAACATAACTATATGAAATAGTGCCACAACTTCTAATGTACGGTATGACTTCAGCAAGTGATGTCAGATGGTAATAGTAGTAGTCTTGTACAGTCTTTCCATAATGACCCTTTGTAATAACCAAAAGTAAATATTACCATTACACTTTATAAGAGATGAAACTGAGGCTCTTTAGGTCCAAGGACCTTAACTACAAACATGTGGTAGGGCTAGAGTTCAAAACCGTTTCCTGAGCGCTGTTCTTCCCACTCTACCGTGACAACAGTCAGGTATCTGCTTCATTATCACAGTGCATTAGAAATTAACCTCCAGCATGTCTGGCTTTAACTGTCTTCCAACAAATAATAACACATGCTCATGTTGAATGCCTCAGCAGACCAAAATATCTGATCATAGGAAATATTCAACGTAGGAAACAGCCCTTTCGTGGTATTTCAGAGAGACATCCAATTAATAGACTTGTTAATAGTCATGTATAGTACAGGCATTGTCTCAGCCATGTTTGCCATCCAAAGACTTATTAAAAAATATTTTGTGTCTGTCAAGTTCCAAAAATTGTCCTGGGGAATAGATAGTTTGTTTACTGGGGTGTTTTATTATTTTCTTTCTTTTTTTTTTTTTTTTTCCCACTCATAATTACCTGATAGCTCAGAACACTTTTTCTTGGAGTGTGTCTCCCTAAATAGCATGTCTGGGTCAGAACAATTACAATGCTTAATTGCAAATGAAGAGCCCTTTAAGTGTTTGAATGAATTTTGAGAAGTATTTGTTAGGTGCATGGTTTCAAATGTGCTGAAACCGCAGCCTGCATTGTTCCAGGACGTTATTTTTGGCCCACTGAGTAACAGCTGCTGCGTATGGTAGTTGTTGAGTTTTCTGCTAAAGATCCACTTACTGTAAATGTTTGCATGTGCTATTTTGATACATCTCCTGTGAGGCTCCATTTCCACATTTAAATATGGATCACATATGGTGAATGGAAATAACCTTTTGAATGTAAAGCATATGTCCAATGAGTAAACCAAAGAGACATGTCTATGGCACTGTCATGTTCCGTGTGTCTTCTGTGTGGGTTAAAATTTAATGGCAAATAATATAACCAGAGCCACAAAAGACAAAGTTTCTTAGTTATAACACTAGTGATGGGCAAAAGTATGAACGGATATAGATAGATAGATAGATAGATAGATAGATAGATAGATAGATAGATAGAATGAATGAATAATAAATTATACTGCTCAAAATTAAAATTAATATAAATACTATGCAAGATTATAACAACACAAAAGTAATAAGAATAAAATATATCATTAAAATACTGTAGTCATCTTCTATGTATTTCAATTCTTAACCACTGTAACATTCAGAAACATAACAGCTCCCCTGAATCTTTGACTTGATTTTAAGTAGTTAAGATATTTAAGTGTTAGGAGGTGCTTTAGGCCAGGCATAAGGACTGTATTCTAGCACTTTGGGAGGCCAAGGCAGGAGGATCTCTTTTGCTCAGAAATTCCAGACCAAGCTGAGCAAAGGGGGACCCTGTCTGTACCAAAAATAGAAAAATTAGCCAGGCATTGTGGCAGGTGCCTCTAGTCCTAGCTAATTGGGAGGCTAAGGAAGGTGTATCCCTTGAGCCCAGGAGTTGGAGGTTGCTGTGAGCTAGGCTGATGCCATGGCAATTTAGTCTGGGGCAACAGAGTGAGCCTCTATCTGAAAAAAAAAAAAGAGTTGCTTTAGATATGGATTCACTATTCAGACTATTTATAATCTGGTAAGATCTATATGACATGTAGACAAATAATTACAATCATGTGCCACTTAATAAGAGTGATACAATGAGAAATGCGTCATTGGACAATTTCCTCATTGTGTGAACATCATAACGTGTATTTACACAAACCTAGGTGGTAGAGCCTAATATACTCCAAGGCTATATGGTATAGTCTATTGCTCTTGGGCTACAAACCTGTACAATATGTTATTATACAGAGGCAATTATAACACAATAGTCAGGATTTGTGTATCTGAACATGCTTAAACACAGAAAAGGTACAGTAAAAAATATGGTATAAAAGACAAAAAAAAAAAAAGACATACCAGGTTAGGACATTTACCATATGGGGCTTTCAGGACTGGAAGTGGCTCTGTTGAGTCGACGAATGAGTGCTGAGTGAACAGGAAACACTGGGATGTTACCCTACATGACCGTAGACTTTATAAACACCACACACAGGTGCTACACTACATTATAAAAATGTATTTTTCTTTCTTCAGTAACAAATTAACCTTAGCTTACTGTAACATTTTACTTTATGAACTCTGTAATTTTTTTAACATTTTGACTCTTGTAATAACACTTAGCTTAAAAGACAAGCACGCTGTACAGCTGTACAAAACCATTTTCTTCCTTTTTATCCATATTTCATAAGTTTTTCTATTAAAAAAAATTTTACTTGTAAAATTTGTGTTAAAATCTAAGACACAAGCACACACAACCTACAGCCTCAGCCCACACAGGGTCAGGATCACGTCTCCTCCGTGTTTTATCCCACTAGAAGGTCTTCAGGTGTGATAATACACACGGAGCTGTCTTCGCCTATGATAACAATGCCTTCTTTTAGAATACCCCGGAAGGATCTGCCTGAAGCTGTCTTACAGTTAACTTTTTTTATACATTGAAGGAATACAGTTTTTTAAAAAGTATAGTATAGCGTGGTGAATGTCAAAACCAGTGACATAATAGTGTATGATCATTATCAAGTATCACGTACTGAATATTTTCATAGGTGCCATACTTTTATACAACTGGCAGTGCAGTACATTTGTTTACACGAGAATCACCACGAACACTTGAGTAATGTATTGCTCTTTGACATTACAACAGCTATAATGTCAGTAGGCGATAGGAACTTTTTAAGGAACTTACAAAATCTCATTCCGTCAATCTGGAGAGTGCCATGGCAACCTAACTCACAGCAACCTTAAATTTTGGGGCTCAAGCGATCCTCTTGCCCCAACTTCTTGAGTAGGTGCAACTACAGGAGCCCACGACCATGACCAGCTAGCATTTCTATTTTAATAGCGGAGTCTCACTTTTGCTCAGGCTGGTCTCCAACTCCTGAGATCAGGCAATCCTCCCACCTCAGCCTCCCAGAGTGCTAGGGTTACAGGCGTGAGCCACCACACCTCACCAGCTCCCATGCAATCTTATGAGACCACCATTGTATATAAAATCTGGCATGGGCAGAATCTTCCTTATGCAGAGTGTGATTCTACAGTAAGGAAGGAAGAGGAAATGTGTACTATGAGAGAGTCTAATAAAGTGCCCTGAGAGTTGCCAACCAGGAATCATGAAACTTGAGGCCCAGCTGACTTCTGCCAACAACTGCGGGTGATTCTAGGCTAGTACATTTGTTCCCTCTCTGGGCTAAAGTTTTACCTTTTGTAAAGTCAGTAGGTACTATGAACTAAATAATGTCCCCCCAAAATTCACATGTAAAACTTTTAACCCTCAATGTGAGAGCATTTGGAGGTGGAGTGCTGGAGAAGTAATTAGTTTAGATGAGCTCATGAAGGGTTTCCATATGGAATTATGGAAGAGAGACCAGGGCTCAGTCGCTCTCTTGTGTGTCTCTCTCTCCACCTGCCAGGGGAATACTCAGCAAGAAATGGCCATCAGCAGGCCGGGAAGAAGGCTCTCCCCAGGAAATCGAATTGGCTGGCACCTTGATCTTGCACTTCCCAGCTTCCAGAACTGAAAGAATTAAATTCCTGTTGTTTAAACCAGTGTATGGTATTCTGTCACAGCGCCCAAGCAGACCAAAAAAACAACGTGGTTTTGTTTATGTTCAATACCTCTCTGGTTAGTCCTTTAGAGTCTTCTTCCATGACTCTGAAACACCATAAGATCCTGTAAATGAATCAAAATTAAATTATGTCCTGTTCTGGGTTTTTACTGGGTTTTTGTTTTTACTGTATTTCATTTTTTAATTTGTTTTCAATACTTTAAAGCTGAAAACCATGTATGGTTTATGTGATAACTGAGTAAAACAGAGTATTTAATTAAATAAAACTGCTCATTCCCCAAGCATTGGGGGATTTACTTGTAAATTCGTTACAGAAAGCCTACTGGATATCTCATAGCAGCCTTATGAAGTAAGCACATCTTAATATTGTTCTCTCTAGTATTCACAATAATGAGGCAATGACTAAGGTTATGTGTCCATGGTTCCCCCAATTTTTAAGCTGAAGTAGATGTTTCAAATAAGTTGATACATTTAAAATAAACACTCTGCAATTCAGTACATATTTGAAAGAAGCCTTATTTAGACAGAGCATGAAAAACATAGTATGAAGTTGGCATATAAATACTCTATTTACTTATACGGTAGGTAACAACTCACGTTGTTATGAATACCAACAATTATTTAAATACTGTGAAATTTGTTGCCAACCTTTTACACTTTCATTATAACCTGTTGAATCATATTAATTAAATGTTATCAAAGTACATGGAAATGCTCGTTCCTGAGCATTTACATTGACAACTGTTATTTCATTGTACAGTATGGATGTGGACACCATAGTTCATGTTTCACAAATCCCTGCTTATGGTCTCGTGGATTTCTCCATGGTTTTATTATAAGTAAAATGCTAAATTATCACATTTATGTACAAATCTTTCCCTATTAATGCAGGCATGTATTTATCTTGGATAAATTCCTAAGTGGCAATTTCCTGTGTCAAATCCATATTCCATGATGTTGAAATTTATAGAGATAACATTGGTGAACAAATATGTATTTTTCAGCAACTGTGCTCAGCATAGCTCATCAGTTACCATTTCAAAGGATTACTTAAAATAATTACACTTATTAATTCAAAGCACATCGATCACCTCTTGTTTAAAACTCAAACACCTTTGGGTAACTGTTCACTTAAATATGAGATTCTTCCTCTTTCCCACTTTGACATAGACAGTCTAGTTCTTAGAGTGGGGACAAGGGAATTTCAGCTCCATGTGCTGCCTCTGAGCTTGCTGCCTCTGCTAAGGTGGGGGTCCATGCTTACTCTTAGGAGGCCAGCCTCTGTCCTTCCTGCCTCCCTCTGCACACCTGGTCTGAACTTGAGACCTACTGTGGCTTTGGTAGCTTTATCACCATTTCTATAGTGATCGTTGTGCAGCTCAGGAGCACCCAGCGGCTTTGTCCTGGCAGAAATTTTTTAAACTGCATTCAGGTCAAGAGATCTTGCATGATCATTGCTATTCTCCTACTACTCGGGTGTCATGCTGCTTCGGGTGGTGTCTAAAAGAGATTGGCCCTTTTCCATGATATAAGCTCTTCTGCACTGGGACGCCCCTCCAAACTATTCACAAAAGATTAGAATTGAGTTCCCCTTAGGCACCATTAACATCTATGCTCTTATCTCATCCTCTCTAAATGTCTTGTTTCTTCTAGTTAAAATCTTATATTGACTAGGAAGAAAATGATTACTTTATGGATTTTACCTTGCCTGTAGTTTACAATATAAATTCTTTGCTCACTCTGACAACCTTCTCTTAATATTTTTCAAGCTTATATTTTGAAATTCTGAGAGAAAGCTATTATTCTCTCTCTTCAAAGCCCAGGGCTTGCAAGTCAAGTGGCCTTTAAAATCTCCAAACATGCTTATCCGTTTGAGTTCTCTGTGGATTCTGGTTATTAAACCTTTGTCGGAGACATAACCTGCAAATATCTTCTCCCATTCTGAAGGCTGTTTGCTTGCTTTACTTACTGTGTTCTTGGCTGTGCAGAAGCTTTTTAGTTTGATCAGGTCCCAGTAGTGTACTATGAAACTAATTTATTGCTTGCACATAAAAGCTATAACCCAGTTACAACCTAAAAATAGGGGGAAGGAGGAAAGGGAGGGGAGGGAGGGGGGCGGTGGGCAAAGGGAGGGGGATTGGTGGGATTACACCTGCGGTGCATCTTATAAGGGTATATGTGAAACTTAGTAAATGTAGAATGTAAATGTCCTAGCATAATAACTAAGAAAATGCCAGGAAGGCTATGTTAACCAGTGTGATGAAAATGTGTTAAACGGTCTATGAAACTAGCGTATGGTGCCCCATGATCACATTAATGTACACAGCTATGATTTAATAAAAAGAAAAAATCTCCAAGCATGATTCGAATTAAATGTTAGTAGGTTAGGTATCTGTATTGAAAAGTCACATATTTACATCATTTTCAGAAAATAAAAAATGAGTAATAATTTAGAAAATAAAAGCATTTATATGAATGGTTAGGTGGTCACTTTGGAAGGAGAGTATTGTAATGATAAAAATTTTTCTATTTCATGTTTATTTGAGAACTATATTATGAATTAAATTATACACATTATAAATGACTATTTCAGAGTCTATTTAAGAAAATTGCTCAACAATGAAGACCATAATCTTGTACTGAGTAAATAGGACTTTTTTTTTTTTTTTTTTACCATCACTGGAAGAAAAGAATGGAGAGGCTTTACAATGATGTAATTGAATTGACAGGAAATAAAGAGTTACAAGTTTTTCTGGATTTGAAAGATTTCATACAAAATGCACCCTCAACTAGTAAAAGAACCACATTGTCTTCCCCAGAAGTTTTTTATCTATAGGAAATAGATTATTGCTATTTACTAACCAGTCTTAGTTCTCATTATTGGAGAATTTATCTGAGCCCTTCTAGCTACTATCTAAGAATGAAGTGACTATCACACAGTATTCACTGAGTAATGAACAGACTATTTATAAAATTGACCCCCACTCAACCATTCTTCATAGCTTGTTTCTGTGTGGCTAGGACTATCATCAATGACTTTGCAGGTCAACCTACTAACATGTAGTAAACAATGACAAATATTGTACAAAACACTGGATATCATGAGGTCCTTGAAGTTAAATCTCACATAATTCTCATAATTATAGAGAATTAATCAATTGTAGGCAAATCCATTGATGATGATAGTACTGTCTTAGGGGTTCATAAAATGAACCCACAGACCACAGATCAGCGGTAAGGCAGGTTTTTATTAGACCAAAAGGAATACAGAAAAAGTAAAAAGCACCAGAGCTTTTGGCAAAGGAAAAGAGCCAAGTGGGAAGTCTTCTGCTAGGGTCCTTTTTCTAGGGGTGTGTATCACACTTCAGGTAGGTAGAAAAATACCTTTTCAAAGTTAAGGAGTGTATTAACAAATGAATGGATGCAGTCCTCAGCTGGGGCAAGGTTATTAGGTTTTTGCAGTTTTTGTCTCAGAGAAGGGATTAGGGTGTGTGCTCTCTACTCAAGGTGGAACCATCCAAAACATTTCAGGCTGCTTTGTTCGTGACCTTGCTAGAACCCAGTGGGTGTGCCCTAGAAAGGGCAGCCTGTTTGTGCGTAGAGATAGGAGTCTGATTTCAGAGCTCACCTGAGCCTAGAGAATGGAGGGCAGCGGATCCCCATCCAGCCCTAAGTGGGGGAACCCTGTATCAATGTAGCAGAATTAGACCAGATAAAAACAAAGAGAAAATTAATGCAGAGACACAATAAATTCACATAAGAATGCTTTCAACCTCAAGAGATTAAGAGGAGCGAATCCTTGAGGAAATTTATGAAAATCTTGAAATGCCCATAAATTGCTTTTCAAAACTTAGCCTCATTGTGATTTAGTAGGGCATCATACTGGGTTGTCTATGTTATCATTGGAAAACTAACACGAGAAAACCAGAAACCAACATTTGATAAGGTTCTTACCGTCGCTAAGAAATTAACACATAATTGAAGTTAGAACCTACATTTTATTAAATGAGGTAAAATGTATAATATTTGTTTTCATAAATTTTAGTTTTGTTTGTTCAAGAAAAAACTCTCAATCGCACTTCATTTTTTATGCTAAAATCTAATGCAGTATTGATTTGCATTTTAAATGGATTTTAATCAATGTGTTTTCCCTACTACACGTTATAGTAGTTTAATACTGTGCCAATATACCTAAACTTCAATTTCTTTTTCTAGAATTCCTTTCCCTGTATGTGTCCAGGACATGACTAGGCACAAGAGACATTTTACGCAAAATCTGAAAGATGGAAGTGAGACAGCACCTATTTTATGTTTTGGAGGTCATTGCTCTGGGTACCACAACTCCTCCAGGTATTGTCACTGATCTGTTTGCTCACTTGTGGGTGGGGAGCAGTGCCCAGATCCACCACTCTTCCAGCCCGATCGCCTCCTTCAAGTTCTCAGCCTGGGACAATTGTGTCTACAGTTTTATCAGGAAGAATGTCAATGTCTCTAAGTCACACAGCCCCTTGAGGCTGGAGTCTGATACGCACAGATTCAAGTGCATACTTGAAATTTTCAATTGTCCTCACAGGTTGCAGCTTGACTTTCCCTCAGTCACATGTGGATTTACTTCCCGACTGCCGGTATGATGGAGCTGCGATGACGGAAGTTTCAGTAGTAGATACAGGGCAGAGGCAACGCACGCACAGACTGCCCAAACGAGTCCTACGGTAAGACTAGATTTGACCATCATGCAATCCGCATCACTCCTGGCAACTCAAAAATTGGCCTCACTGTGACTTTGCTGGGCTACTTTAATGAGAAGAAGCAAGAAGTATTGTACTGTATCAAAGGTTCTCAACCTTCCTAATGCCGTTGACACTTTAATAAAGTTCCTCATAAAATTATTTTCATTGCTACTTCGCAACTATAATTTTGCTACTGTTATGAATTGTAATGTGAATATCTGATATGCAGGATGTATTTTCATTGTTACAAAGGGGTCGCGACCCGTAGGTTGAGAACAGCTGTACTATATTATCTATATTGGTATTGAAACGCTTATATGAGAAAATCAGAAACCAATATTTGATACACTATGATATTCTTGGGCATGGAGAATATTCTATATAAAAGCAAATAGAATACTCACTATACCACCTCATATTAGCTGTGGTTTTTCTTTGACCCTAGTTTCTAATCAGTGATATGGAACTAGAAAAAAAAAATCAATTATTATAAACTTATAGGAAATTGTCAATGACAATGAATTCAACTTTGAATACTGAACATTTTAAGTTTCATTGTTTTAAAAAGTAAAAAATAAAAAAGAACTCATCTTTCTAAATAAATAAATAAATTCAACTTTGAGTCAGAACATTTATGTTCAGATCTCAGTCCTAACACTTAACCTGAAACTTTGAGGAAGAATGTCCTAAATTTTTCAATAAAATGAGAATAGGAGTTAAAAGAAACAAAAAAATTTACCTTGTCCTCTTCCTAGAGAATTGTGAACATGAAATTGTATAAAAGTCTTAAAACACACACAGACTCATGTGCACACACACACACACACACACTTGGGTGTGCACACATTTACACTATAACATCCATTCAGAATGTCTTAATTTTAATGTGTAACTAAATACACAGTCCTGAAGTTACGTACTTTACACATTATCAGGCATTTGATATGAGTCACATTAGTCAGACATGCCCACTGTGTAAATAATCCAACATTTATGATTCCAGTTCCATCACGTTGAAAAAATAAAAAGTAAATAATACTATCTGTCTCCATGATAAAACTGTAAGATTGAACTTGACATAGTATATGAAATTGTAAATGAATATATATTCTCTGAGAAATATATCAAGATAGTTTTAGTTCAGCAAGCCATAATGGAATGTGTGTGCGCTTTCTATTGACGTTCAGAGGACACAGAGGGAGGCCCTGATTGACAATTTTTGTACAGGTCTCACATAGTTGGGGCAATTTATTTTTGTTGAGTAAATACTATTATTTACTCCCATGCTTTCTCCCTTTGATTTCTGTAGTCTGTTCATTAGCTCATTACTTGCCTTTTCCAGAGAAAGTAGGATAGCAGGAGTCCATGCTCCAAGCCACCCCTACCAGTTACTCTACTTCAGAATGAGTAAAACATATGTACAATAAATTGCTAGATGAGGAAGGGGGTTAATTTTTCGTCATACCTCACCTCAATCAATACAAGTAATTGAAAACTGATTCATGAAAAAACAACGTAAAGAATGAAGCTAGAGGGCGGTGCCTGTGGCTCAAAGGAGTAAGGTACTGGCCCCATATGCTGGAGGTGGCAGGTTCAAACCCAGCACCAGTCAAAAGCTGCAAAAAAAAAAAAAAAGAATGAAGCTAGATCCTTGACAGAACCAAGATGTGGTTTTCGGGTGTTGAATTGTATTCTGAGCGTGAATATAGGGCTACAGTCATATAGTTCAGGTATCATTTCTTATAGTTTAAGGAAAAGGAAATAGTTTATCTCTCATTCCTATTAATTGGAACGCTCTTCCACAGATGCTGAATAATTGAAAGCCTTCTTGAGACAGAGGTAGATGACAACTATTTTGTGAACATAAATTGTTTTAAGACCCAATTTTTATTTACTTTATTAACTTCCTTTGTGGGTGAGAGGACCAGGTGTCCACTCCCTGAACTGATCACCTGGTCATGAAAGTTAATGCGGTAGGAACCGCATTAGTTTTAGTCAACTTCTATTCCTCTTAATGAACTCAATAACATCAAGAATCATCGATTATGAATTTCCGATGGGGAGTATATAATGTAATCTCACCAAAGCACATGCAGTAATAAAATCATCTAATTCTGCAGATAAGGAAACAAAGATTTAGTCAGGGTTCCTGGACTGCTCAATGTTACACAGCTATCGGGTTGTCAGACAAAATATATAACACTCAAATAAATTGGAGTTTCAGACGAATGACAAATACTTTTTAGCCATAATGTCCTAGATATTTAGTGTAAGTATTTGTAAAAGAAAAATTTCACTACACCATTAAACAGGTAAGAAAAACTTTATTTATGACTATCACACTAGGAAGAGAGACTAACCTGATTTGGTTGAAACCAAAGGCAGGATTTTAATAGATTTTTGCCGCGGACCACCCTGTCGGTGGGCTTCAGTCCGAGGGAAAGCAGGGAAACGGAGTCAGGTTGGTTGAAAGGTCGACGCAGGAATGACAGTCTGCCACACAGCACTTGGTGAAGTATGCAGCTGCGCTTTACTGAGTTCAAACTGTGGTATTTATACTTTTTGGTACATAGGTCATACAATGCATTTTTTCCAGTTTGTTGACATTTACAAGTTATATATTTTCCTTTTTTAAACCTGCAGAGGCGGGTAGTCATCCATCATGATTTCTCAATGATTCTTTTTCCGGAGGAGTAAAAGTTAGTGGTTCTGTTTACTTCCTCTTATCTCTGGAATCTTAGCATAGTGCAACTCCTTATATGTTTGAAAGTGTAATATGTGTTAAAGTTTGTTATATGTGTAATTATATATGTGTTGATTTAATATTCATAATATATATATTATTTCTTACTTGATTATATGTGATCATTCTATTGTGAATCTATTGATTAAGACGTTAGTGAAATAAGATGTTTTTCTAAGTAAAGTTTTATTGTGGGTGGTGGTGCATGTCGTGCTGGAACATCCTGTTTTTTGTGCCTGCATTGTTTCAGTCCACTGACATTTACAGTGGGAAAGTTTTGTTGTGTAGGGTTGCTTGGAGCCACTGAGTTTGGCACAATCATACCGTTTGTGCTACTTCTGGGTCAATACATCATTGTGCTCATTCCTTTAGACCTCATTGATTACTCTTATCAGGACAAACAGACAGTCACCACAACATAAAGGTTTCTCATAGTAACAAGCCATACCCCTTAGGTTATTGCGCCAAAAACAGCATGCTAGGCAACATTTCTGTTGCTGTGCACACTGGGGGTGCTGGGGGCTTCGCTCCAGGGAGCACAGACCTCCTTTCCGTCGTTTTACAACGCGGACAGCGCCACCTCGCTGCGGCATGGTGCCGAGGGTGCGGCAGATTTTTTTTTTTTTTTTTACACAGACTTTCACTTTGTTACCCTTGGTCAAGTGCCATGCATCCTAAGCTCACAGCAACCTCAAACTTGAGGGCTCAAGTGATCTTCTTATCTCAGCCTCTCTAGTAGCTGGGATTACCAGTGCTCGCCAGGAAGCCCGCCTATTTTTTGAGATGGGGATTCTCTCTCTTGCTCAGGCCAGTCTGGAACTCAAGAGCTCAAGCAATCCACCCAACTTGACCTCCCGGAGTGCTGGGATCAGAGGCGTGAACCACCACTCCTAGCCAAAAGGCAGAATTTTAAGTGCTGGATAAACTAGTGGAGAAGTACTGGAGGACCCCGGGAGGGTGTTGGTCAGTGTGAGAGGGCCATCTGTGTTTGGTAATCGGCATTCATCAGAATTAGGTTTCTGTCCTCTCACAGCCAGCTGAGAGAAAAGAACCCCATCTTTCTAGATGATTACGTATCAAAGGGATGGCTCCTTGAGAAAGACATTGCTTAGTTGTAGAAGATTTATATGTCATAGGGGCATAGAAATAATTTATAATTGCAAGGTTTCTAAAGTAAATGCTCTAAGAAAAGTGATAACAAGAGCCAAGAATCAAGAAGAAATCTATCCAATGTTTAGTCAAGCTGAGGAGAATGTTAAGAGATCTAAGTCATGTCCCAATATTACACAGAACATAATGATACTAAAAAAAAAAAAAATTCACTGTTATCCTGAAATTCAAATTTAACTGGGAATTCTATATTTTTTCTGTTAAATCTAGCAGCTTTATTTAGCAGCTGTAGAGCCAGTAGTCTCTGTTGTTGTCTACTCCTGAATTCCTCCCTGGCACTAAAAGATTTGGATTCAGTATTTGGTAAAAGTCTTCAGATTCTGTTTCTATATCCAGTGATTTATTAGCTGTACCCATGTTGTGTTCATTGTTTACTTTGTATAGACAGAATATGGGGATTAGTCCCAAGGGGGAAAGGAAGGCTTGTCTCAAACCTGGATCGAAGCACACCCAGCTCCTTCAAGGACGTATATCTAAGGTTTTTACTTAATTGAGAGAAAATTGGCCCTTTCTTTCTTTAAAATATTAAAAATCTAAAAAGCAAAAAATAATCCACCAGACTGACACAAATCTCATCTTAAATAGTAATCGTTCTGTTTATCAATTATACACAAGTTTATTCTCATCAAAGAATTATGTTTTAGCAAAACATACTCTTTTCTTGTGTTAAAGAAATAATCATTCAGATTATTAGACTTCTGGGTCTAACCAGCCTCATTTGAGTTTCCACCGCCCTTCTTTCTCCTTTCCAAGAGGGATGCTGGACGCATGTCAAGTTTACTGTGTCCAGATGACAGAGGGGGAGAGGACCCTGACTCTGTAGACCTGGCATCCCCTGTCCTCCAGGTTCATTGCCTGCCCTCTGGCATTGTCTGAGGCTGTGGCTGCTGGAGCTTGGAGTTTTTGGCTGGGGCTGGGTTTGAATCCACCACCTCTAGCATATGGGGCCAGGGCCCTACTCCTTTGAGCCACAGGCGCCACCCGCTGCTGGAGCTTGGGATCTGCTTTGTCTCTGTTTGTTCCAAGGGCCTGGTGGTTCCTGCTGCCTTGGCATAGCTGCGGCCCTGGTGCTGTTTCTGGCCCCAAAGTCCAGTCTACTGGCACCCATAGCTGGACCCCTTCTAGGCAGATCCCAGTCCTCTAGAGTAGGTAACACCACAAGGGCTCAGAGAAGCTCAGGGCCTCTCTGAAAAGACCACATGGCACCACCACCTTCCTCAGTAGTATGTCCCATGCAGGTCCCCAGGGAGGAACATTCTTCTCCTAGATGTCTGAAACAGTCAGTATTAAATCAGAAACAGAAACTCCTTGGGTGTTTAAAACAGAGAGATTTTAATCCTGGCCAGTAGTGACACCAATGATGGAAAAGCTAGGAGGCCACATAGAGCAGGGTGAGGTACCCAGAGATTAGCAGTGGTGGGAAGCTGCCACCACCCTCAGGCTGGAGTAACAAAGGATAAGGTAGTTCTTGAAGCCCAAGGCCCAGCGTCACCTGGGAAAGCTGAAACCACATCAGGCCTGTCCCGTAGGACCAGAAGCCATGGAAGAAATATGATGGCTGCTGTAGACCCAGCTGAAGCAGAGAAACAAAGACAAGTCCCCCACCCTGCCTATCCATTCCACCCAATCCAGCCTTGCCCCAGGGCCTCCCATGAGCTAAGGCCAGCTGACCTGGATCCTGGGAAGCAGAGCTGCAGCAGACCCCTCAGATACACAGCAGGACAGGGAGGGGAGGCACAGACCTGAGCGCAACAGGCCAGGGCCAAGGCAACCCCCAGAGGGAAGCACAAAGCACTCCCACTCTTTCTTTTCATAATGCACTGTCCCTCTTGCCCGCCAAGGCTTTTGCCTGGAAAAGGGAGGACAGGACCTCTGTCCTTCACCGTCTGCTTCCTGTAATCCACAGGAGTCCTGGTGGGCAGCTTCCCACTTCCTCTGTATCATACTCTGAGCTTCTCTACCCTCACCTTATAATAAAACCTCAGGGCACTTATCTACCAGGTTCTTCAGAAGTTTAAAAGGAATTAAAAGGTGTTTTTCTCCCTGCAGCCCAGGTTTTAAGACTATTGTCTTAACACCGGTGAGCTAGCTTTGAGTCTCAGTGCTGATCAATGCCATCTTTTCCTCCTTCCTGGGGGCAAGAAACCTCATGGTTCACTTCAACCTTAGAAGTGGAAGTCTGCAAAAGGACATGATAAAGGAAAGAATGGAAATATATCTGGTAATAGCCCCTGGAAATAGTATACCTGTTACTCTCCCACTTTGAAATGGCTCTGGTACCACAGCAAGAGCGCCAGCAACTATGACAGCTCTCACTCAGCAGGTTTCTAGGGGGCGCTTCTCCTATTTTAAAGATTTGGTGCCATCAAGGCTCAGAGAATTAATTGTCCATTCAGAATCTTAGTGAATTTGCATTTCTCTGATGATTAAAGATGATGAGCATTTTTTCATATGTCTGAAGGAACATATTCTTCTTAGTAAAGTATCTCAAGAATGGAAGAAAAAGTACCCAATGTACTCAGCCCTACTATGAAACTAATTTAGGGTTTTCACATGAAAGCTATAACCCAGTTACAACCTAAGAATAGGGGGAAGGGAGGGGAGTGTGGGGGAAGGTGGGTAGAGGGGAGGGGAGTGGTGGGATTACACCAGCGGTGCATCTTACAAGAGTATATGTGAAAGTTGGTAAATGGTCTGTGAAGCTAGTGAATGATGCCCCATGAATATATCAATGTACACAGCTATGATTTAATAATAAAAATAATAATAATCTTAGTGAACAGAATGGGATTTGAATCTACATCACTTTTGAATTTTCATTTGCAGATGCTGCTTCCTCTCCCTTCTCCCCTGGCTTCCAAACTCTTAATTCTTATTTGCAGTCTCATTCCTACCCTCTTCTCACCACCATTCTCTCGTCAGGCTTTTAGAAATTTGATCGAAGAAATAGAGTTGCCTTTTCACAAAGTCATAAATATCACCATTATTCATACAAAGGATTAAACATTAACCTGCACGTGGGTCTCAGCCTGGGTTCTCCCCAGCCCAAAAGCAGACCCTGAGGTGAGGACTTAGACACAGATAGTTTATCTAGGAGGTGATTCCAGGGAGCAGAAGTGAGACAGTGTGAGACAGGGAAGGAGGAAAAGCCACTGGAAATTGCCATATTTAGGTCACCACCAGGAGCAGTTGGGTTTAGATCACTTAGGAGAATAAAGGATGTTTCTCAGATGGGTCCTGGCATGGACAGAAGCATTTATCCATCATCTTCTAGCCACCATGGGTTGAAACTCTAAAATTAAAATTTCCTCTGGGCTATGCAAGTAAGGTGGGTGCTGTACATGACCCCAGGGCCTATAGCAGAGATGAGGACTCATTCCCCCAGCTGCCTTGCGGGGAGTGCTACTTCAAGACAGCCATCAGCCCTCCTAGAGATGCCTTGGGTGAAGATCACTGCCCCATCCACGCTTTGTTCCAAGGGAAAGCCCACATACTGGTCAATACTGGAATACAGAAGCTTGGCCCGTCCCCCCTAAAGGGGCCAACTCTGTGAGGCCATCTCAGCTCCAGAGCCTGAAGGGGTCGACTCAGGCCTCTGTAGGAGCTGCATCACAGCCCAGCTTCTTCCTCAGCCTGCACCTGCCCCCATAACCACTCTTGCTCAGGGTTGAGCCTGACTCTTCCTCAAGGAGGAGGATACCTGCCACAGGCGTGGGTGCTGCACATCTGCCCTTGGGATCAGGGAAGCCCTAGAGAAAGAAGCAGAGAACACGTGGCTAGTGGAGAGATGCTGGCTGCACCAAGTGGCAAGGACTACAGGCTCACCTGGACTGTCCCCACGGCTGTGGTTACACTCAGGGATAGGAGGACGTGAGGACCGGGACCAAGAAGCATCTGATGCAAAGTGCAACTTGAATCAAAGCTGATTCCAAAACCACTAAACAAATCTGAGTCTTGCTCTGTTGAAGTTTAATAATAATATTAATAATACTAAATGGCTGTTAGTTTTTGAGCTCCTCAATGTACTCAGGTTAATTGATGTTCATGAGAAGGAAAAGTGGAAAATTAGGATTTCAAGGACAGCTATAATGAGAACAGACATATGCTAAAGATGTATTTGTCACTGACCAAAGTCGTGCCTTTTGTGAGCCTGACAGCTGCCACCAGTCCCGCAGGCCTGCCCCCTGCCCGGAAAACATCAGCATTGCCCTCACCGCCTTCCCAGTGGGGTGTGGAAAAGGCCTCGTCACCAAGAAGCGCCTGCTTCCAGTTCTTTTTCTCCCAAGTCGCTGAGAGGAGCTGAGGCCCACAATCGGAGGAAGCAAAAATTCTTCTCTGCTTTTTTGCGGCGGGAATCCTGCCAGAGGGAAGTTATGCTGAGCTGTGAACTAAGCATGGATGAAGGCCCAGGGACAGCAGCGCTAAGCTCGAGCGTGGTCACCCAGGCCTTGACGCATGCACCATGCTCCGTATTTTGTTGTTGTTGGAGGGTTTTAAATCACCGTGTCAGCTTATTTAGCAATTCATTTAAAGGAGCCCTCCCAATAGGTGAAAAGCCAGAAGAGAAAAAGACAATAGATTAGAAATTTTAATAGGGGATACAGATACTTTCTTGTATTTGCCTAAGAACAAAACTCCAGGAAATATCATAATAATGAAAATAATCTCAGCACAGATAGTGGAAAAATTGACTGGACCAAGAATATGTTGAAGGACCATCAGAATAACTGAATTGTGTTCAAGGTACTCAGTCATTTGAATGTGGACCAGTGACTCCTCCTTACTGAAAATTTAGGAAGTCCAGGGGCGGAGGGGGGCAGTCTGTGAATATGGAGATGCTCCAAATTACATCTGGGGAAAGACAGAGTCACTTAATAAGGCAACGAAGGTGAACAATTGCACAAAATATCTAGTGCATCTTCAGTCCTATTTGTTTGGCACAGAGCCAAACAGAGTGGACTATTCAGTCTCCTTCTTCCCTTCCAAGTGACGATTAAGCTAACAGTGTTCAGGAGAGAGAAGTTTCACAGACCTCGGGGTACCTTACTTGGCAAAAGCAAGACTCAGAATTTCCCACAGCCAAGTGAGTGGTGGTGGAAGCTTCTGGCAAAAGAGGCCTTGCGTTTGACAAAGTCAGATACCCACTGTTAAAGGAAAGCATCGCCGAGAATTACCCACATCATCCAGGAGAAAAAGGCAAAAGTGTGTGGCCGGCATGTCACTGCCAGTTCTCCAATGTACCTACCAACGTTGAGTAGATTAGTCAAGCAGCACAACCACTGCCTGATCCCCTTTCACTGGAGGAAATGAGCCTGCCCTAAATTCCTACTGCGAGTTTCTGAAGGGCAAGTCCCTCGTGTGACTGTGCTGTGGCTGGCACTGCACAACTCACGTCCAGAGGCTGGCCGCTAAGCAGGGAAAGGAAGCTGAGGCCGCTGTGAACGCTCAGCCTGCACCATCTTCCTCCTGCCCATCCTTCCTTCCCTACTCCCTGCCCACAGGCTACTCGGGGTCTTCTTTCTCGGGACCCTATCAGCTCCTGGTGGGATTTGGTCTGGGCCAGGATTTTCCAGCTAATCGTATCCAAGAGATCTTCAAAATAAAAGTTTAATGGGAAATAAAGACGCAAAGGCACCGACATTCCAACAGAACCAATCCTAGGCAATTAGAATGAAAATTCAGGAGGCAAAGCAGGGGGAGTGTTGAGCAGACGGGGATCAGCAATACTGGTTTTGTAAAATTTAATAAAATGTATAATTGACCCTCATTAGATTCATTCACATTATAAAAAGAAAGCTGTTTGCTAATGAGAAAACCTTTATTCCCTAAATTTCAGATCATGAATTCACTTTCCCTCTTCCTTGCTGGTTGGGCACATTTTTAAATGCTTTGGTTAAAACAATTACTAATCCTAAATTAAATATCCATGGCAATTAATCCCCTCAAGAGCCAAGAAAAGTTGCTACTGCTTCCTACCTCATTTTCTCTATCACCGAACAGTTATATTCTCTCTCTAATGATGCTTGTGAGCTGTATTAAAGCAGAAGAAATATACTGGGGATTAAAGGGAAGAAAATAAATAAAACTAAAACAGAGACAGTGAAAACACTTGTTAACTGGGCCACCAACAGGCATTTTTAGCTTGTTCATGTGCACCTCCCATTAAAGATTATATTTAAAAATTAAAGAGCAAGTTTTATTATTAGCTGTCTACCTCATCTGTAAAATATGAGTTGTAACTGTAGCTCATACCTTGTTTCAAGGTTTAAATGAGTTAACCTATGGAAAGTGCTTAAAACAGCATAGAGCATGTTCTCAGGGCTGGTTCCCTCTCAGCTGTTATCATTAATTCTCCCTAGTAAGTTCTCACAAGGCCTTAGGCTACTATTCTGGCATGCCTTTGAATAATATTTTTAAAAAAATCCATTCAACATTCAATGTGTTGAGGCTCTGAGAAACTAACATTCTATGAATAAACACATTTTTTCTCTGTTTAAAATAAATGTGATTACACACATCGGTTATATGTAATTTTCTGCAAAAAACTGGGCAGCATTTTAAATGGTTTAAATATTTAGATAATAAGCCATTCCTTCCATTATACACTTTTCTGTTTCAAGATTTCAGCAATAGTAGCTACTAAATTCATCCATGGCCTGCTGGATAGATTTGAAATTGGTGGTCCTGCCACTAATATTCCATCTCCCACAAGTAAGTGACAAAGATACATAACAGAGTGCAGCCAGCCTTGGCCGTGGATCGCTGCTCAAGGTCCTGCCTTTCTTGGAGGGAATGGGGTCAAATGTTTGTCAAACATTAACAAACATTAAATATCCTCAAACAAGTTGAGGATATTTTACTTCCACTTGAAGACAGTCTTCCCACAACACCCCAAGGAAACCTACCTTAAGTTTTGCCAGTCACACACAATGTTGTGTTTGGAAACTTGAGTTAAGAGACAGCACATTTTCCAGGGCATGGTTAAGCATCCCTTCCTGATTACACTTGTAATCAGTGCCCTAATGGCCCACCCTTCAACTTAGCCTCAGATGACTCGCAGACCAACTCCTCCCTCCTCCCATCAATTAAATGGACCAAATTCTCCATTTAATTAAGCCTTACAATTTCTGCAGAACTATCAAGTCATTTGAACACAGAGCCAAAGCTACCGGCAGAAAGCAAGGAGAGGACAGTAGAGGCTGAGAGGGCCTGAGAGTGTGAGAGCAGGATTTCTGGATGCAGATTTCACTCTGAGCTGGAAATGGTTTGTCCTTTGGGTTCCAGTAAAATCTGTGCCATTAATCGGCCAACCGCTCAGAGGTTGCAAACTAGAGCATCTCCCTGCGGGTAGTCACCTTGACCGTGAAATGGGCAATTTCTATACTTGTCTCATTCCGTCCTCATAGTCACTTTGTTACAGTTTCATTCACCACGACTCAGAGAAACCCAAATGGAGTGATTTAACCAAAATAAGGATTTTCTTTTTTGTGTGTGACAAAGAGTCCAGACACGTACAGCTGCTTAGGAATCATCAGGAGCCCAGGACCCTGTGCTGTTATCCCTGAGCAGGCAGCTTCCACCCTCCTTGTGGAGAGATGGCTGCCCCTCCCCTACGAACAGCCTTTGTGCCCCAGGCAAGAAGAAGGGGCAGGGCAGAGAGTAAAAGGTATGTGCCAGCTAAATCTATCCCTATTTTTAAGGAAAGCAATAGCTTTCCTGGAAGCCATGACACCAGGGTTCTGGTTACATCCCAATGGCATAGGCTGGCCATATGATCCCCCTGGATACTAGAAGTCTGGGATGGGGAGAGTCCTAGCCAGAATCAGGGCCTCTAAAAACCAGGTCAGGGGCCTACTGGTGGGGATTGTGGGGGAAATGGATATAGAGTGAAGAGTATGCCTGCCGGGGTACTGTTATTCCTGTTTTACTGATGAAGAAGCAGGTTTGGAAGCATTTTGAGACCTCTTCCAGACCATGCAGCTGGTTGGTCAGTGGCAGAACCAGACTTCTCATCCAGAAGCTCTGTGCACACACAGGTTCGTACGGCGTGATGCAGTGAAGAGGAGCACAGAAGGACCTATCCGTGTTTTTCCTCCACCACGTTATAGACACAGCTTAAATGCAAATGGCATAAATGACTTAACCTTGCGTGGCCCTGGGTAATCTCTTATTTGCCAGTGATGTAAATATAATCTGTGCTTTCCCTGTTTTACCAACGGAAAAAAGTTCAAATGACTTACTTCAATTCTTAGTGGTGGCCCCAGGAACAGTGCCAGCTTCTGCTGAGTTAAAGAAAAGCATGCCACCCTGTTAGAGATGCGACTTTGACCCATGAAAGAAACCCCAGAAAAAAAAAAAAAAGAAGTACAAAGCTAAGAAACATGTCTATGGTGTTTCTTTAATGAAGTTGGATCAAAAATTAAAAATTATTTCCAGGGGCTGCTGGGCTTGGGTTTATGACCACTCAGAGAGGTGGGAGCGTGATTGGGATGCTACAATTATCTGTCTACTTTCAGAGCCAAACTGGCTGCATATAGTGACTAAATTCCAGCACAAACCTTGGGCCTGAGTTTTCTAATTTTTTTCTGTTTTCTACTCTACCTAGCTTTACTCTCCTTCTTGACCATCTAAGTTTACTAATCCATTGCAAAATCTCCCCTTCATCTTGTGTCATATATAACATATTCATAGCCGTGGACCCAAGCTCTGATCTGTAGCCACAAAATCTAAACACTAATCTACAGAGGTCATGGGCTCACAAAGGGGATCCATGGCCAAAGCTCGGTCCCTCATTTCCCAGTCACCTTAGCCTGGGTAAGACCCTCTGCTGGACCTTCCTACCACAACTTCTACCAGGTAAGCCCTTTCTCATCCTTCAGTCTCAGTTTAGCCATCCCTAGCTCTCTAGGATGAGGTCCGGATGCCCTCACAAGGGCTCCCATGGCCCCCAGTTCAAAAGTCAGAACCAACCATACTGGGTGGTTAAGAATTTCTAGATTGTCAAACCATTTAATCCCCAAACCAGAGCCCTTGAGAAGTAAAATTACATAAGAACAATAACACAGATGAAGACATGTGATTAACCCATTGACGTCAGAGCTGTTAAAATATAAAAGAAAAAGGGTACACTTTAGAATCAGTAAAATACAGCATTTAACCTTTCAGATTGTGTTTAGACAAGTGAAAACCATGCCTTTACATAGCTTTTATGGGGGGCATTCTGCTGCTATTGTTGTTTGTGTATTTTGATTTTTCTGAAGTAATAGATCTACATTTAGGAAGGCAACCACTCTGGTCCACTGTAAGGGTGGAGATTGGCTTAATGTATCTGGACAATATTTGATGATGTGCATCAGAGCCTTAAAATCATGCAGATCCTTTGACTCAGCAATTCTGTCTCTGGATTATTCCACTCTCCTATGGAAATATTCAAAGTCCTACAAAATATTTGTTTACGTTCATCATAGCATTAGTATAAAAGTACTTTAAATATTCAACCTATAAAGTGAGTTAAATAAATTATGGTACAATTCTTTTGAAAGAATACAAGAAGCTATTCAAAAATTAGGTTGTGAAAGTTACTTTAATGGCATATTGCTAAGCAGGAAATGATTTAAAAAATAATTTATACACAATTCACTATAGGAGAACTATAGATGTTTTCCCTATAGAAGAAAAGACTTGAAACATATGTATAACAAAATGTTTATAATAATGCTTATAAATGTTTATAATGTTTTTTCCTTTATGCATTTTAATATTTTTCAATGTTAAACATAAATAACTTAAAATTACAAAACAACCCTAATAGGCACTTTTTAATAAAAGATATTTCAGGTTGTGTTTCTGTTTTTCTATAATTCATCTGAATTTCAGAAAAGAGAGGTATTTTTTAAATGCATTCCCCCCACCCCCTTGAGGCTGGGTGCTGATTTGGGGTAACAAAGCCTCCTGTCTTATCTTACCAAACATTTTCTTTTTTGGATACAAAGAGCTAATTTTGAATATAAAATCACATTTTTATGCTGTTTTCTTAAGAATTATTTAAAGGGAAAGTGTAAGTTTTCATATTTGTCTTCTTTATGGAACTGTAGGAAATTGACTTCAGAACCACCTTTCACAACATGTAGTGTTATGAACTGGGTGTTCGTGTCTTCCTAAACTTCATATGTTGGAATCCTAACCCTAAAGGCAATGATATTGGGAGTGGGAAGGATGAAGCCCTCATGAATGGGATTAGTGTACTTATAAAAAAAACCCAGCAGAGATCTCTTGCCTCTTTCCACCATGTAAAGATACAAGATAGAAGTCACAGCCTACGACTTGGAAAGGACCCTCACCAGAACCATCCGTGCTAGCTTTTTGACCTTAGACTTCCAGTCTGCAGAGTACTGAGAAAGAAGTTCTTGTTGATAAGCCACAAAGTTCTGGTATTCTGTTACAGCAGCCAAAATTAACTAATGCATACAGAAAACTCATGTATGCCTTCAAGCCAGAAAGCTGAGTCCCTTCAGGCCTTAGGGCCCAAGATTTCAGCTGCCCGGAAGAACGATGCTGTCACACCATGGTTAGTGGCAGCATTTCCAGTGCAGGTACCAATCCTTAGCAGAAGCTTTCTGAACAGAAAATCCGTGCTGACCAGCACAGATCAAAATTTAGGAGGGGGCTTTCATCTGCAGGTTATTTCCTGTTGTCTTCCATCTCCACCCTTCTATATATATTTGCTGCACTGCAGGTTCAGGGCTGGAAGACTGTAAACTATATTCCCAGAATCCCTGCTGGCAGGCTCTCTGTTAAGCTGGGCCAGTGGAGATATTGGCTGAAGATCAATAGGAGGAGAAAGATAGAAGCCATCTGCTTCTGGCTTCCATTCTGTGACAGTAGCTGGGGAGCTGTCCGAGCAGTAGAATATGGCGATTCCACATTGGGCAGTGGAGCCAAGGCAGTTCTAGTCCTGTCTAGGAACAGTTTTCTGCACGCTCATGGGTTCCAGCCCATACTGATCTCTGGGTAGCACTCCTTCTCCCCATTGCTCTTCTAGCCCTTCCAGTGTCTTTGTCATCAACTGTCTGTATTAAATTCTCCCTGTTTGAAATACCTAGATTATTCATCTTTTCTCAATTGGGCCAGGAGTGATTTACTAATAACAGCTGAGATGACCAAATTCCCAGTTTTTATATTTCAACATTCTGGAAACTGATACTGTACCTCCAATGCCTTTCCAAAAAGTTGAAGTATCTTCCACTTCCCCCATGTTTTGAATGCCCTTTACTTTTGTGATGGAACAAAATCATGCTACGGTGACTTCTGGGTGCATAAGGGCCTGAGGGCCATAAGGGATTTGAGCAGCTATGTGCAGGTCACAGCCATCCATAGTGAGAATCTACCCATCCTCCCCGCAACCCAGAAAAGGCCTGCACAGAAGAAACACCATTGATATCCAACTAAAATATGCCTAAGGGATAGCTGGCAGCTGCCACGGGGGCTTTATGTTGGGCTGGTGTGTGTGGCATGTTCTATGGAAGGGAGCAAGGCGGGGCTTCTAGAGAAAAACACGGAAGTTGAGAGGGTTTGAATAGGTAGAATGGGAAATGGGAGAACACTCACATGGACACTCTGAAGCCCTGTTCTCCCTAAGGAGGAAAGTTAGCTGAACAAATCCTCTGCGTCTATATGATAGGAGATCTCAGACTGAAATTATTCCTAAAGATGTGTTTAAAACACCATCAAAGGTCATCTTGTATCCAGGATACAGAAGACTAACAAAGCAATATTTTAAAAAGGGTAACTCCTCATGCTTCCAACACACACACACGCCTCTGAGCTCAGGTGCACTCTGGTCCACCCCTCTCAGACCATCGGAAGAAACCTCAAGCTGGAGAGCACAGTCCTTTCTTTTCTTTTTCCCACCTGCCCACAAGACAGTGTAGGGCTCCCCCAGTATAGTGAGGCAGAAGAGAGGAGCCCGGGACAGGACTTATGATCCAATGTTGGGGTAACTGAGGGTCAGTTCCAAGTCTCCCGTCATTTCTATAACCCGGCAGAATAGCATATAGTCAGCACCCAATACATGAGTATCGAATCACATTTGGTCTGCACTTCTGTGTATCCTCTCTACAAGTCTACCAACTGGAAAGCACCTTGCAATTCTGCTTCTGAGCCAATATACACACCATCATTTCTTTTAGCAACCTTCTGAGACAGGACTAGCTTTGAGAAATCCACTAGCATTAGGGAGTCCTATCAAAGGGCGTGAGGATAAAGAAAGATGTCAGTGATCAATATATTTTTGCTCACTGATGTGCAACTCAGATGTTAACTAGTACCAAGTGAGAGGTCTCATCAGACTTACAGTGGCAACAAAGTGGCTCACTTCTTGGGCAAGACTAACTTGAAATCTCTTTAGAAGAAAGAGGCTAGGAGACGAGCTTCTCCTTCCGAGAAGTAAGTTGGCAGGGCTGGCTAATTAACGTTAAAAGCAAATGTCTGAGTCACACTTCCTGGCTTTCTGGCTCCCTCCTTCTGGTCTCCCACTTATTTCTGAAACATGTGCACACTGTGAATAACACATTTCACACTAATGTAGACATGAATGATTTTAAGTTTCCCCAACCAAATCTGAAGATCTGTCTGTGATACAAATAAATATGTGCTTTGGGCTGTGATTTTTCCAGCTATGCTATTTAGAGTTATATACGCTTGTTTTCTCCTTTTTTTTTTCCTGTAAAGCGCCCAGGTTTTTCATAAATGCAGGGTATGTGCATTGGGGAAGGGATGTGGAAACTTACTGAACCCTGGGTTGGTAAAATCCTCTGGGAATATGAATGTCACTATCACTTTTCCTGCAGGTAAATGGGGTGGAAATTTCAATTCTTGGTTTCACAGCACACGTTTCAAAAGGAGCCTCCTTATGGTTTTGTAATTGATTTTCAAATAGTTTTATTTTTAAGTGAAATAATACTTCAAGTCTGGCAATAAAAAGCAATGGTTCCTGTCCTCCCCATCCCCCACCCCCAAGTCCACTTCCCAGAGACAACCACGTAGTTCAGATGTTTGTCCTGAATACTCATCCTGCTATTTCTAAATAACATACTTAGTTTACAATTTCTTGCTGTATCAGTGTCAGAAATGATCTATTGACTTCCTGTTAGGCTAGATGAGGCTTTAGAACTCTTACAGGTCACCAGCCCCCTTGCCACTTCAGGAATTAAACAAGCAGCCAATGGCTACATTATTAATGACTACGTAAATACTGATCACTGCTAAGGCAGGGCGGCACTTTCATCTTTTCATTTCTTTTACAAGTTTTTTGTTTTTCTTGGAATTAATCATTGCCCCAAACCCCCAATCGTTTCTGTTTACCTCATTTTCTATGTACTTTAATTTGTTTTTCTTCCATACCTTCCAGTGGCTTGGCAAAGGGCCTCTGAGTAACAGTTTCAGAAATGTATCAGTGTCAGAAATGATCTATTGACTTCCTGTTAGGCTAGATGAGGCTTTAGAACTCTTACAGGTCACCAGCCCCCTTGCCATTTCAGGAATTAAACAAGCAGCCAATGGCTACATTATTAATGACTACGTAAATACTGATCACTGCTAAGGGACCAAGGGTGTCAGATGTTCTGTCGGTTCTGTTGATCTCTGTTGATGAGAGATCTCCCGTATAGCTCTACATCCTCCTTTTTTCTGGACTGGGTGTGGATTGCAATCCAGGTTTCCCCTCATGACCTTTCTGGGTTGTTGGATTTAGTATCTTCCTCTTTTCTTTGTTTCTGTTTCTCTCTTCTCTTGCTTAAGCACATCCTCCAGTAGCTTCCTGATACCAGTTGCTTGAGAAACAAATGGAGTTTGTATCCATCTGTAAATACTTGCTTTCAAATTTGATCAATGGCTTGGGAATACAGATCCCTTGATTCAAAATTACTTCTCCACGTACATTGAAGTTCATTGCTCCATTGTTATCTGGCCTTCATTATGCTCTTAAGAATGTATGCCATTAAGCATCTTGTCCTTCAAGTGTGACCATTTGTCCTTCCCTGGAAGCCTTCAGGATCTTTAATTCCTTATGTGCCTTGGTATGGATCCTTTCATCCCTTTCCTGAGCTGGATGATTATTGGAAGTTCTAGAAGTTCTTCTCGTAATGTTTCTTTAATAATTCTCTTCTTTCTCTTTTCTTTCATTTCCCTTTCTTGAATTTTTTTTTGAGACAGAGTCTCCCTATGTCACCCTTGGTAGAGTGTCGTGGCATCACAGCTCACAGTAACATCCAGCTCTTGGCTTAGGTGATTCTCTTGCCTCAGTCTGTCAAGTAGCTGGGACTATAGGCACCCACCACAATGCCTGGATATATTTTGTTTGCAATTTGGCCGGGGCCGGGTTCGAACCCGACACACTCGGTATATGGGGCTGGTGCCCTACCCGCTGAGCCACAGGTGCTGCCCCATTTCTAGAATTTTTAATTGATGATCAAAGTTTCTTACCTTTTCTATCCTATCATTCATTTTTCTGAATTTTTGTTTTATTCTCTGGGAGAGTTCATTTATTTTGTCTTCTAATTCTATCAAATTTTTTTCTTTTTCTTTTTTTTCTTTTTGAGTTAGGCTGTTTCTCCATCACTCAGCCTGGAGCAGCTCACTCATAGCTCACTGAAGCCTCAAACTCCTGAGCTCAAGCAATCCTCTTGAGCTGCCTCCCAAGAGACTAGAACCACAGGTACACACTATTATGCCTAATTTTTTTTATTTTTTTTGTAGAGACAGTGTCTCACTATGTTGCCCAGGTTAGTCTCTAACTCCTAGCCTTGAGTAACCTCCCACCTCAGCCTCCCAAAGTGCTGGGATGACAGGAATGATCTACCATGCCTGGCCATTCTGCTATTTAGGGTTTTTTTTGTTTGTTTGTTTTTGGCCAGGGCTGGGTTTGAACCCGCCACCTCCAGCATATGAGGCCAGTGCCCTGCTCCTTTGAGCCACAGGCGCCGCCCCTGTTATTTAGTTTTTTTAAATTTCAGTTACATTTCTAATTTTCATGTCTGCTTTTGTATTCTCTGTTCCTCCTTTCCCATGACATTCTTGTATTTGGGGCTGTAATATTCTTCTCTCTCTGAGGAGATTAATTTAGTGAGCTATATATTTGTGCAATAGTGGGGTGGGGGTGTCACTCTCCACTTTGAGCCTGGCAGGACTTATGAACCGGGCAGCAGCAGCTGAGGGGATCAGGCTGCATGAAACCCTAGCCTTGCCCTCCAGGCCAAGAGCAGGGGACCTTTCTCTGAGAGAAGAACCTTTCAAATTCCTAGTTTCTTGTCTGGAGTAGAGGCATAAGGAAAGAACGGAGGGCCCTGCTCCGTTGCAGACTTGAAGATTTTCATTTCACCTGTCTGCTAGGAGCTCCACACCACTCTCCACCTCTACTGTGCCCCTGCCCCTGAGTATGAAATGGCTGAAGGGACTCACTTTCTCCAGACAAAAAAAAAAAATCTCTCATCTCCTGAGGGTGCTGTATAAGATCTAGGATTCATCTGTGTATATAGATAAAACTGTTGCTTTACTCTCTGTTTCCCCTACAATTTCTGCAGTTTTGGTGTTTGAAGGCCCTGGACTTTTCTGGATCTCTGTAGAGTGAGCTTCTCATTCTTTCCTCATTGCCAGACATCCAGAAGAGGCAGAGGTCTGCCCTTCCTACATCCAAGGGGAATCATCAAATGTGAAAACGAAGCAGACCTGAAGAGCAGCTATCCCGGAGCTTGGTCAAAGTGGGAAAAGGAAGCCCCCGGTGGGTAAACAGAGCCCTCCTTGGTGCCCATCCCAGACGGCCCAACCCTGTGTCATCAACCACCTGTGGCTTCTCTCTAGGGCCACCACTGACCACATGGCCACTCACAGTTCCCACGGGTTCTGTGACCATGGGTTTTCCTGACTGTCCTCCTCTGCTACATCGACAACAAAGCTTCAGGCCAACACCCAACCTCTGCTGGCCTTGCGCTTTCTCTGTCCTTAGCCCTCCCGAGCAGAGTGCTGGAGGGAGCAGAGTGTGACTGCTCTAGTCTAGAGACCCTTTCCTCAGGCAAAGTCCCCATCCTTACCTGAGCTCAGAGGGCTGAACTGAGGATTAAATAAGACAGCATGTGGTAAGGCACATGGCAAGTACTCAAAAAAGTGGTGACAATTTTAACATCTCTTAAACTAAACTAGTTATCTTTTTTCCACCTCCAGATATAAATGGAACTAACAAACTTCAGTGATTTCAGACTTCATCTCCCTTGGAAATGTCTCCCAAAGCGATGCTTCTATCTGTTAGGAATGCTTTCACACTATATAGAAAACCCAATTTACAGGGGGTTTATTAGATAATGAGCTATTTTTATTCACAACACTTCTGAAATCAAATGTGTGAGCCATTCTCCACACCAACCAATTCTCCAGCTCTCTGGGCACCTGCTGGGTGTCCTATATAATTCGATTCAGTTCTGGCTCTAACTACCCAGAGTTAACGTCAGAATCCATAGGTTTAAGGGCTAAGACTACCCTTATTTCAGATGCCAGTCACAAGTACAGGGTCCCCAGTTTACTCACACTTCTTTCCAACTCACCTACAAATTGGGGATGACCATACAACCACCTCTGGTTTGTTAATTTGCTGGTACTCACAAAACTCAGAGAAACATTTTATTTGCGATTCCCATTTATTGTAAAGCTTTTTTTACAAACTCAGGGACAGCCAAATAGATCAGACACATAGGGCAAGGTATAGAGGAAGGGTGCAGAGCTTCCATGCCCTCTCTGAGTGTGCACCTCCACTTGTTCGCCAACGCAGAAACTCCCAAAATTCCATTGTTTAGAGTTTGTGTTTTACTGGTGTTTTTTTTTTGTTTTGTTTTGTTTTTGTTTTTTTGTCTAGTGGAGGGTTCATTACAGAGGCATGAGAGAGTAAATCATTGGCCATCAGTGATTAGCTCAATCTCCAACCCCTCTTCCCTCCATAGAGGTGGCAGGTGGAGGGTGGAGGAAGCTGAAAGTCCCCACCTTCTAATTATGTCTTGGTCTTTCTGATTACCAGCTTCTATGCTGAAGTTATTACCTAGGGGGCCCCAGACACTAGTAATCTCATTAGCATATAAAAGACTTCCTCTTGAAAGTCCAAGGGTTTTAGGAGCTATGTGCCAGGAACTAGGACAAAGGCCAAATACCTACATATATTGTTTAGTTTGCCCTAGATACAATCCATATTTTCTTATATAACAAGAAGACCTGAGATAGGTGATTGTAATCAGTGCAGCTACTTGACAAGGCCATTGTGGGACTTTGTTCTATCTTTCTGTTTTGCCATCCATAGCTCTGTTTAGAAAAGATTTCCCGGGCAGCACCTGTGGCTCAGTGAGTAGAGTGCCAGCCCCATATACCAAGGGTGGCAGGTTCAAACCCAGCCCCGGCCAAACTGCAACAAAAAAATAGCTGGACGTTGTGGCGGGCACCTGTAGTCCCAGCTGCTCAGGAGGCTGAGGCAAGAGAATCACGTAAGCCCAAGAGCTGGAGGTTGCTGTGAGCCGTGTGATGCCACGGCACTCTACTGAGGGCAGTAAAGGTAGACTCTGTCTCCACCAAAAAAAAAAGAAAAGAAAATATTTCCATTATGGGCACCAAATGGCTGCCACAGCTCCCAGAATCACACCTACATCCAAGGAAAGGCAAAAGAAGAAAGGAGTAGTGCAAGCAGCATTTGTCTTCTCAGCAGAGAAATATATTTTCTTCCCAAGACCTCCAAAAGATTCCTGCTTATATCCTATTTACCAGAACTATACCACGTAGTCCTTTGTAGCTAAAAGTCCTTCTAAAGCTTTAAATCATTCGGATTTTATTGCCTCTATACCACAGACTCTCATAGGAGCAGAGAATTGAGATCGATGTTAGATTATCCAAAGAGCAGTATCTGCTATTGCCTCTTCTTTCTATAATACACAGAAAGGGTCAGGAAATCATATCAACAGGTAGATGATAGATCATTCAATCAATTGATAGGTAGATATACACCTATCATGTTTCTATAAATATAATTTCTATAAATATATACATATTTATCTGTACATGACTATATATGCACATACACCTATGGTCAGGTGAGCTGACATTTCCACTTTATTTATTAAGAAAAAAGAAATAAAAACTTTTTTTAAGAAAAAAGAAATTGTATTTTTCATTTTTGCTGACATCTGTGTATTTCAGGATTTTATGGACACTGTCTTAAATCCTTGCAAACTAGCAATGTAGACTTTGTCTCCATTCCATAGCTAGCGGCTAATAACACAAGGTTGCTTAGCCAGGTAGAGCAGGGTTAGCCCATACACCTCTCCGATTTCAAAGCCATACAGATGCATAAGGATTTCCCAGAGGAGAATGTGTAATCCTGGGAAGAGCCCCTGCAACTCCCCAGAGAACTCACCCCACCCACGGGAAGGGGAAATGCATATTATGCTCCTGAGTATGAAACCAGAACAAAAATATTTCTTTGCAGTGTTTTGGGGTTGCCCCCTCTAAGGCTTCTCCAGAGCTGTCCAGAACTGTTGTGTGAACAGAGACGCGAATGAACAGCAGCTTTGCCGTGGGTGAAAACTCGCTCCTATAATTATTAAGTCAAGAAACAGACTACACGAGATGAGATGATGTGTAGCAAAGATCTTTATTTTAGGGGGTTGATTTTATACCTTTCTAGTCACGTAAACACTTATTCTATTATCTGTTAGTTTCACCATTACCTCAATTTACCTATCTGAAATCAACTAAAAAGGAAATATCCTGTTACTACATCAACATAATGACTTTTGCAGTAAACATCTTCTTTTAAACACTGACTAATCTCTGGGCAGGTGTGTAAACAAAATCATAAAGAAGAAAGTAGCCACAGGGGAACAGAGAATATCTTCAAGCATTCACTCAGTTTACTCAGTATGAAGTAATAGACCTCTGACAATATGTTGTGAACATAAGTCAACCCTTTGGCCCGTATCTCTGAGGAAGGGCGGCATGCCCTTTGATCTCAGGCTTCACGGGGTGTACAGCTTTAGAGAGATGGCTTAAGGAATTTATAACTCCAAGGAAGCCAACTCTGCATGTAGCCCAGGGGGGTCCAGGTCCCCTAAGCCTCTGGAAGAAAAGCAAGTCATTTTAAACTCACACTGAATTCACTTTGTGTGCTTGATGTAGGATTTGTTTATTTCTAAATATTATCCTACAAGGACCCTTGGACTTTTCTAAGTTTTCAAGCATAGAGTACATTTCATCTCAAGCACATTGGAAGCTTTTTTGTCTGGAGAGAAGTACCATGCCCTTGCTATCCAGAACCAATAAGCCAAGACTTGCTCCACTCTAAATACCACATGACCCTTGTACCTTGAGCTTGACCTCTGCGTGCTGGGTGTGATGCTGAGTTGGATCCTGGACTGGGAGGAATAAACTCTGGCATAGAGGAAGATACTGGCATGATTAACGAAATCTGAATATGGTATGAAATAATAGTATTGTAGAAATGTTACATTTCTCAAATTTTATACTTGAATTGTGATTATGTAAGAAAATATGCTTTTTCTTAAGCGCTACATACATGTATAAAATATTTAGGGACTTGAGGTCTGGGTTTCTGCAACTTACTTTCAAATATTCAGCAAAAGAATAAAAATAGGAATAAGTGTGAATAATAATGATAAATATTAAAAATAAAAATATATGACAGAAAGGTATAAATAAAAAATCTATAAATGTGAGAATAACAATAGAAATAATAATAATAATAATGCATATATTTCCTATGGCTCAACCTTCTGTCCTGAAAGAGAAGAAAGCCCCACATGGCAAAATGTGAACAAGGGGGGCTCCATGTGAAAAGCACACTGGAGTCAGTGAAATATTCCTACAACTTGTCAGTAGGTCTGACCATTTTTCCTAAATACAGCAAAAGAGTTAATTTTTAAACCTCTCTCAGGTGGCGTGTACATGCCGCTTTGATATAGGAGGCACACTGGAATACGCAGCAGAAGGAGGATGAAGTGGTGGCGATAATTTTCAGGCTCTGCACAGGTGTTGCCTCCCCTTCTCCACAAAGCAGTTCTCCAAACAGACACTTGGATCCTGCCCAGATAATTTCAAAACCACCGGCAAGATTCTCAAAACCTGCAAGTCTCAGTATTATCGCTAATGGGTTCATCTGCTAGAAGCTACATTTCTGGCTTCTTGACATTTAACTTATGACACTCCCTCTTTCTTGGTGGGCTTTGAAAGACTCTAAAGGGTTTTCCAAATTTGGCAGAGTCCAATCGGCCTTTCAAGGCAGAGTCTAATGGAAAGCTCCATGGGCTTGCACTTTGCCTCCAAAAGTTCCATTATGTTTTCCCAAGCTTTGTTCCTAGGAGTTGCTCTACCTACTACTGCCGTTAATATTAAATGGCTTGGCAAAGGACCTCGGAGTAAGTGCTTCCAGAAATTGGCACTTCAGGTGGATCTTCCCTGGGGCCTTCCTCAAGAGTGCATCTTCCCGAGCCTGCTGAATAATGACGGCCAATAGGGATTCGTGTAGTTAGAGCTCTAAGACCCATCAGCCCACTTGAGGGAAGCCACAATTCCCAGGAGCTGTGGTGGGGCCCAGGACAGGCAAGGTCACCAGAACCCAAAGGGAGAGTGAGTTGGGTAGAACAAGCTGCTTTGAGAGGAGTCATGACTTTCTGGAAGGTCAAGGCCAGCTGGAGGCACCCTCACTGAGAGAGGGCCAGGCAATAAAAGCCCTGACCTTCCACTCTCTCATCTCCTAAAGGGGCTCATCTGCCAAACCCAGCCAAAAACCAAGGGCAAAGAACCAGGGGTGGGGGGAAGGCAAGAGCACACTGGGAAGCCCCCATAACAGTGCATAGGGAAGCTAGAATTGTAATGAATCTGGCATATTCCATTTCCTCTTCTGTAAAATGGAAATAACACAAATAATACCTGCCTCATAATGAGATGATATTAAGAGGGTGGGCCAAACTCAGGGTCTGTTGTTTTTATTATATGCCAGGAAGGAAGTCTTTAATGGGAGGGCTGTGTCAGGAGGGGTCTTTGTGCCTTTGCTTGGCTTCACCAGTCAGGAGAAAACCGACAATCCCACAAGTTTTGCTAGTTTGAAGTCTCCTACTTGCTCACTTCAAAACTTACTACAAAGCTACAATAATCAAGACAGAGTGGTTTGTATGGGCAGGAAGATAGACACAGCTCAATGGAACAGAATTAAGAGTCCAGACATAAATTCTTACACTTTTATAGTCAATTGATTTTACACAAAGGTGCTAAGACAATTCAGTGGGGGAAAGAATCGCTTTTTCAACAAATGATGTTGGGACAACTAGACATCCACATGGAAAAAAAGGAATTTGGACTCATCTCATATCATATACAAAATTAACCCCAAATAAATCTAAGAGCTAAAACTATAAACTCTAAGAAGAAAACATGGGTGTAAATCTTTACCCCCTTGAATAAGCAATTACTTCTTAGCTATGACATCTAAAACACAAGCAACCAAAGAAAAACAGATCAATTTGACATCATCAAAACTAAAAACTTCTCTGCTTCAAAGAACACCATCAAAAATTTAAAAAGACAATGCAGAATGAGAGACTACTTTTTCAAATTACATATAAAATAGGGGAATTCCATCCAGAATATATAAAGAATTTTTACAACTCAAGAATCAAAGACAAGTATCTTCCTTTAAAGTGGGCAAAGAATTTGAATAGATATTTCTCCAAAAAAAGATACACAATAGCCAATTAAAAAAAAAAAACACATAAAAGATGCTTACCATCATTAGTCATTTGGGAAATGCAAATAAAAACCACCATGAGCTACTACTTCACACCCACTAGGATGATGATAATTTAAAAAGAAAGAAAGAAAACGGACCATATCAAGTGTTGGCAGACAGTCCCCCTCACTCTGCTGGTGGGATTGTAAAATGGTGCAGCCTGTGTGTGATAATTCCTCACAAAGTTAAGCATAGAGTTACATAGGACCCAGCAATCACTATTCATAATAGCCAAAGAGTGAAAGCAACCCAAATGTCCATCAACTGACAGGCCGATAAGAAAAATGTGGTCTAACCACAAAATGAAATCATCCATGAAACAGAAGAAAGTACTAATACACGTTACAGTGTGGATAAGCCTTGAAAATACCATGCTAAACATAAGTAGCCAGACACAAAAGGACATATGTTGTATGAATCCACATATATAAAATGACAAGAATAGTCAAATTTGTAGGCACAGGAAGTAGACTAATGGTTGCTGGAAGACAACGGAGGGGCAAGTACAGCATAACTAGGTACAGGGTTTCTTTGTGGGATGTAATAAAAATGTTCCAGAATTAGATAGCGGTAATAGTTGTGGGAGACTGAGCACCGGGATTGTAAGAGTGGTCACCGGTTCTTGAGGGAGGCGCTGGGAGTGGGACAATCTCGGACCAGGCTTGGAGATGTTTTGCAGCCTGGATACAAGCCCTCAAGCAACTGCATGCCTTAATGAGATAAGATGGATCGCTTGTTAGCAAGCAGGGTTATACTTTGAATATTTGTGGTGCAACAGTGTAGGAGTCAAGCCCACAGGGAAAGAGCTCCTAGCGACCATTAAGCACGTGATCCTACTAGTGGGCCCCCCACACCTGTTGTATACTGCTTCAATAAAAGGTCATGACAGAGGTTACTCTGGGTTTCCCTGCACCTATGGGAAGTCCACCTCTTGCAAGCATGTCCTTCTAATTCATGTCCCTGCTATTTCTTTCGTGCAGTGATGGGGTGCCACAGGGGCACCAAAAAAGTTAACAGGGTGCCATAGAGACACCAAAAAATAGTTGTGCAACTTATAATGAAGCCACTGAATTGTGCACTTTAAAATGGTGAATTTTATGACATGAAAATTACTTCTCAATAAAAAAATATTTTTAAAAACTCAATGGACAAGTTCATATAGGGAAAGGAAAAAAAATAATGAAAAGAGAAAAAATTATGGAAAGAAAAAACTGAGGTAATTATCCAGAAATTGCACAGAGAGATGAAGAGATAAAAAATTATGAAAGAAGGCTGGGCATGGTGCTCATGCCTGTAATCCTAGCTCTTTGGGAGGCATAGGCAAGAGGATCACTTGAGGCCAGGAATTTGAGAACAGCCTCTGCAAAATGAAAAGTAAAAAATTAGCTGGGTGTGGTGATGTGCACCTGTAGTTCCAGCTACTTGGGAGGCTGAGGCAAGAGGATTCTTGAGCCCAGGAGTTTGCAGCTGCAGTGAGCTATGGTGATGGCAATGCACTCTAGCCCAGGTGACACAGGAAGACCCTGTCTTAAAAAAATGATGTGAAAAAAAAATTAAGAGATATGAACGAAAGAGTGAGTAGAATGGACATATCTTCCAGAAGGAGAATGTAGAGAGAATAGGGAAGAATCGTATTCAAAGAGATAAAGAATTAGACCAGGTGCTAATGCCTATAATCCCAATGCTTTGGAAAGCTGAGGACCAGCCTGGACAACATAGTGAGATTCTGTATCTAAAAAGAAAACATTTTAAATTAGTGTGGCATGATGGCACACACCTATATTCTTAGCTACTTGGGAGGCTAAGGCTGGAAGATCATTTGAGCCCAAGAGTTCGAGGTTGCAGTGAGTTGTGATGATAATGATACTTCACCCCAGCCTGAGCAACAGAGTGAGACCCTGTCTCTAAAATAAATAAATAAATAGTCATAAGTTCTTAGATTGAAAAAGAAGTTCATATCACAAATAGAATAAGGAAAAACAAATTTACATCTTCTACAATATGATGAAACAGAGTACATCAAATACAAATAGGGTATCTTAAAAACCATTAGAGATAAAACAAAGAGGACTATCAGTGCGATGGCTGTTCCTTTGGAAGTAGGCTTCTTAAGAACAACCATGGACTCCCACAAACAAAGAAATACTTTAAAAATGATGATAGAAAACAATTCTCCAGCCACAGTTCTATCCCAGCTCGACTATTACATTGAGTGCCAGCAAAATCAAGATATGTGCTGACGGAACAACAAAAGCATGTCCTTTGAGCAGGAAAAAGAAATGAGTCTGAAATGGCAAGATGGAGGAACCATTGAGGAGCAAAGGTTGGGTTAAATGCTGGTAAATCTGGACAAGTGTTTCTAAACTTGACCCGTTATGATCCCTTTGGGGAAATGGGCTGCTCTGCTCTGCTCACACTTGCAGTAAGACTCTAGCTGTCATTCTCCCAGGTTTTATACATGGCCCATTTTTGCAAAGCACATTAGATGCTTTCTTCCTTAGTCTTGAGTGCAGTGTCCCCTCAGCAGACTCTAAGCCCCATGAGGATGGACACTGTGTCCACCTCACTCACCTCTGCATCCCCCTTCCCAGGATCTGGAACCCAGTAAGTGCGCCATGCACTTTTGTGGAATGAATAAATGAACTTGACTAATATGTATAACCTTGAGTTTATTCATTTGATTTTTAAACCAACTGTTGTGTCTTTTACTATGATTGTTCTGCCATTGAATGGACATTCTCCATAGGTCCCTTGGGATCTGACACTCCACTCCAGGCTGCCCCTCTGGGGGAGTGCCTTCCTCATTCTGGCTGTCCCCAGTGGAGGCCATCACCCCATGCCTGGTCTCCGACCTCCCCCCACACATGGGTGTCTCCCCAGCAGGCTGGGCATTGGCCCTCTTCTCAGGATCGTCATGGTCTCCCCTGGAACGGACGTCTACCCTTCTCCGCCCAACACAATGATGAGGATGGAATTGTTCAGAAACAGAAGGAAAAAATTGTGAAAGAAGGGAAGAAAGGAGAGAAGTGAAAGGAGAAGAGAAACTGTTTTTTTTTTTCTCTCTCTAATTAACCTTGCTTCCTCCACAAAACTACTTTTTGTCTTCATCACAATGTATTTTACTCACACAGACCCTTGATCTGGAATTGCCCCTGCCTTTGCCTTCTGAAATTCTACTCTTCTTCAATACAAAGGACAAGTATCTCTCTGTGGAGCCTTCTCTGATCACACACGCACACTTACAGATACATACGTGCTCACACACGTGCCCACATACACAGCACCCAATCTAAAAACCGCTCACTAGTTCTCCTGGGTTCCTTCTGCACTGTGACAGGCTTCTGTCATAACACTTGAGAAATTATGCCACAGTGGATTGTTCGTAGTCTGTTGGCCCCCACTAGACTGTGAGTGCTTTGAAGCCTGGAGTCTTTCTTTGCTAGCATTTAGCACAAGGACAGCACATAGTGAGTGCTCGGAAAATGTGCCAAATTAATGTACAGTTGATTTGCCATTTATGAGCAATCTCAGTGTTGAAGAGGTGATGGGGGCTCTTGTACTCTTTGGGAGTGGTGTTCTGTTGTTTTAGGGTAAACTTCTCTGGTGGCTCACAAATAAAAACCAGGTTATTTCTGGGCATGTTCTACAGGACAGTGGGGGGGCTGATTTAACCCAACCTCGTGGAGACAACCAACAGCCACCAGAAACTCACCTGCAGCATTTCTCAGGCAAACTCTGGCACTCAGCAGCTAATTAATCACTGTGGCTCATCAGTAATAAAAATCTGTGCTTTTCGGCCTCTGTTAACTTATAAATAAATTAGCATGATAAGATTTCCAATTCACAAAACAATGCCAAAATATAAAGAACTGCAGAAAGAAACCCACGTGCAATTAAAGAGGAAGAATCCAACATACCCTACAGGAATCTTTCTAACCCTGACTTCCCATGGCAGGAAAGATCCCTGCGTGTTCAACCCAGGAACTAATTTAAACCTCTCCCCCCCTGTAATTTTCAGCTCAGACGCTCAGGTTGCCCTGGCACTCGTCATTTACCAGGCTCGGGGAGCATGGCGTCTTCCAGTGTGTGTGCACGGTTTGCAGTTAAATACACACACCAGAAGCAGCCCCGCCGCCCTCTGCACTTCCTCTTCTCCCTCCTGTTCCCCCCTCCCTTTCACAGACTGCGCTGGGCTGGCTGCATCTGGCTCTGTCCCAAGTTTCACTGAACAGCTGGAACAATTTTTCTATTGTTCTTGATCTGAATTTTTTTAAAACCATAAATAACTTTGCTAGGCACCATTTCCTCTTAACTTTTAAACCTACCTAGATTTCAGATGTATTTATCTCTCATGCTTCTGACTCATGTATACCTTACTCATCCAAGTACCTTTTTGGGGTTTTTCCAGTCTTTTAATGAGCTATTTACAACCTGAAATGCCTGGGCAATCTCTGCAGTCATTGTTAGCATCTTCCAATCTCTTGTTCTTCCAGGAAGGCAGATCATTGACAGAATAAAGGACTTGTCATCAGGAACCCAGGGCGCGCGCACACACACACACACACACACACACACACACACACACACTCCCTATCACTCAAGCAAAGCTGATCATCAGTTCAAAATACCGAAACCACATAGTGAATGAACATTCCTGCTTAGCCAAATGGCCTTCCTGGACCCCGAACAGAGGATTACGTGTATTAGCAATATATGGGAAGAAACTGGAGTGATTAAATGAAAGGATTTCTGTACACAGAATGAAAGTATACATGACAAACACTCCTACTGAATGCCTTTTATCTAAGTGTTTTTGTTGTGGTAAATATGGCTCACATTTACCATCTCGGTCATCTTCAACTGGGACTAACATTGCTGCCCAGCCCGTCCCCACCCTCAACCTCCAGTGATCACTATTCCATTCCACTTTCTCTTTCTATGAAATTGTCTAGTCAGGTACTTCTTGTAAGTGAAATTATACAATATTTGTCTTTTTATGTCTGGCATATTTCACTGTGCCTAATGCTTTCAAGGTTTATCCATGTTTTTAACCAGAACTTGATTCCTTTTTAGGTCTGAATAATATCCCATTCTATGTAGATGCTGCACTTTGTTTACCCATTTCATCCGTGAATATTCGTTTCTCGTGAATATTCCGCTATGAAAAATGGTGTATGCATACCTGCTAAAGTCCCTGCTTTCAACTCTTTTGGTTACATACTCGGAGTGGAGTTGCTGGGCTGTTACCTCTATGCTAACTCTGTTAACTCTATGTTTAACTTTTGAAGAATCACCAAACTGATTTCTACAGCAGCTGCACCATTTTACATTAACACCAATGTAACACATCCAGCAATAATGTAAGAGGACCATCTATTTGGATAGGAAAAGAGATGGGGGCCAAGGTAGCTGCTTCATCTCCCTTGTGTGAGGAACATCCACTAAAGAAACAGCCCTATAAGTGAACATAGGATTTGATTCAGAAAGCTTCACTAATTCTAAGGAGCCCATTGAATTCTTAGCAAGTATGAATTTACAGGCAGCCAGAACCTTTTTCTTCTTTCTTTTCTTTTCTTTTTTTTTTTTTGACAGAGTCTCACTTTATCACCTGTGGTAGAGTGCTGTGGTGTCACAGCTCACAGCAACCTCCAGCTTTTGGGCTTAGGAGATTCTCTTGAATCAGCTTCCCAAGTAGCTGGGACTACAGGTGCCCACCAGAATGCCTGGCATTTATTTTTAATTTATTTTTATTGTTAAATCATAGCTGTGTACATTAGTGCAATCAAGGGGTACGATGTGCTAGTTTCATATACCATCTGAAATATTCTCTTCAAACTGTTCAACGTAGCCTGGATACTTTTTGTTGTTGTTGTTGTTGCACTTTGGTCGGGGCCGGGTTCAAATCTGCCACCGTCGGTATATAGGGCCAGCGCCCTACTCACTGAGCCACAGGAAACAGCCTTCCTTCCTTCCTTCCTTCCTTCCTTCCTTCCTTCCTTCCTTCCTTCCTTCCTTCCTTCCTTCCTTCCTTCTTTCCTTCCTTTCTTTATCTCTCTCTCTATATATCCCCCTACCCACTCTCCCTATCTTCCTCTCTTTCTCTCTCTCTTTCCCTCCCTCCTCCATCCCTCCCTTCGTTACTTTCTTCCTTTTTTTTTTTTTTTTTCAGAGTCTCGCCCTAATCACCCTGGGTAGTGTGCCATGGCATCATAGCTCTTAGTAAACTCAAACTCTTGGGCTGAAGCTTCAGCCTCCCAAGTAGCTGGGACTATAGGCACCTGCCACAATGCCCGGCTAGTTTTCCATTTTTAGTAGAGATGGGTCAGGCTGGTCTTCCTCAGGCTGGTCTTGAACTCCCAAGCTAAGGCAATCTATCTGCCTCAGCCTCCCAAAGTACTAGGATTATAGGCATGAGCCACTGTGCCCAGCCAAGAACCCTCTTTCTAATGTAATCTTATGGCAGACAATCATTCATAGCCAAACACAGAGGCATTCTAGCTAGATTATATTGTATTTTTGTTATATTTATATATCCAGTAATCATATTCCACCCAAAGTTCCTGGTTGGTACACTCTGCTCCCTGCCAACTAAGCCACCTGGTGTTTTTCATACCCAGGTAGGAAGCAGCATCTCATTCTTCAAACAGCAAGTAGCCCTTGGTCTCCTACTGAGGCTCACCTCTAGATTCCCCATGGCTCCTCTCTTGTGGAAGGGTCAGTACTAACATTCTATCCTCAGCGAGCCCTAAGTGATGGGCACCCTCCTTGGACAAGTGGAAGGAACTTAAATAACCATAGTAAAGCCTTGTTTGGATGTGCTGGGCAAAGCCTAAATGAAGGCTGTGCTTTACAAGGTCATCTCTGAGTCTGTCCCTTTGGTTCTCCCACATCACCATGATATGTTCATATACCTTTACCTCTAGCCAGCTCCTCTGAATCCCCCAGACACAGACCCCAGGAACAGACTCTCATCCTATTAGGGACAAAGAAGTGTAGAAGTGTCCCATGGCAGAGACAGCCCTAGGAGGGACCCAACAAGACCAAACCCATGGTGTCAGGGTGTTCATGATTTATCAAGTACCCTTGACTGCCCTGGTGACCCTCATAGAGCCCACCAAAAATATGATTGACTCCTCTCTTCAGAAATGTTCAGCTCTGGTTTTGATTCTTCTAGGGGAGGTGGTGAGGAGGACAGGATGTGTAACCGCAGACAGATGGGCCTTGCAGACTATAAACTGGACCAGGGTTGCCCATTTCAAAGGCATTGAGGAGCGGGCTGAGAAAACTAAGAGGCAGTTTCCTCTAGCCACATCACAGAAATGTTGGGCAGGTTGCTTCTAAACAATCGAAAAGAGCTTAGAAACCTCCAGGCCACAGGCAAACCACAACCATGGATAATTACACCCCTCAGTCTCAGCAGATTGAGAGTTTCCCACGGTGTCAGAACAGCTCCCAGCTCGGCGTGTGGTCTATGACCAACGCCAGAAAGTTGCAGGGGGACAGGGAGACTGGAAACTAGATGCAGCCTTGGAACAAGGGGCACAGCCTCGTTAGGGACAGTACAGCTTCACAAGTGTCCGGACACACTGGGGGTCAAGAGAATTGCAGAAATGCTCATAAGACCCAGTCAGGGCCCCTTGCACATGGTGTGCTGGAAAGGTCATCATCTGGGGGCCGGCCAGCCAGCCATGGTTCAGATTCCAGTTCTGCCTCTGTCTTGTTTTGAGGCTCCAGACACCACACCCAGGGAATTCTTTTTATTTTGTATAGAGACAGGGTCTTGAATTCCTGGCCTTAAGTAATCCTCCTACCTCAGCCTCCCAAAGTGCTAGCATTAAGTGCCAGTGATTTTTTTTTTAAAGAAAATAAACAAATTGGTGTGGTGCCTGTGGCTCAAAAGAGTAGGGCACCGGCCCCATATGCCGGAGGTGGCGGGTTCAAGCCCAGCCCCGGCCAAAAACTGCAAAAAAAAAAAAAAAAGAAAGAAAGAAAGAAACATTGGGTTCAAGGAAAAATATTAGAACTGTAAGGGACTATATACATCAGGATTAAATTAGTCTATTAGTAACAAGAGACTCAAAACATCATGGTTTAGACAAGATAAAAGGAAAAGCCTGGAGCTTTCTATCCAGGACTAATGGGGCAAGCATTCCCAAAAGGTCTGCACGACCTTGGCTCCTTCCAGCTCCCTGCAGTGGCGCTTGGTGTTGTCCTCCCCTTGTGGTCCAAGCTGGTGACTCTCCCATCCTATTACAGCTATAAGGTGGGAGAAGGGACCAAGAGAAAAGGAGGAGGGGCAAAGGGCACCCGCCAGCTATTTTAAAGGCAGGGTCCCAGAAATCACAGGTCACAACTCCAGTTAATCCCACTGGCCTGTTCTAAATGCATGGCCATGCCCATCTTCAGGAGAGTTTGGAAAATGTCATCTGTTTCCTGTGTGACCACATGCTCAGCTGGAAATTTTTTTCCTGAGCAAGAAGGAGAAAACAATATTGGGTTCAACCACACAACTCGGCAGTGACCTTGCTAATCACTTCACAGGTGAGGACACGGAGCCGAGAATGGCTAAATTTATATAGAGAACATTGATTATATCCCCACAGGCTATTTTCCAAGCAATAACATACTATTTGCCCAGTCCCATGTCCCCAACGCACACAGTGGCTCACCCTCGCTGCAGACATTATTGGTGCCCCACATGATGTCCCCTCAGCCCGCCTGCACTCACCTGTAGCTACAGTCAGTGACTGCATGACAGCTGCCACCTCCAGTGCCCACAAGCTTCCTTCTCTAGCTGAAACTTCCGCCAGCACCATGGGAGCTTGCTGTGCCACAAGAAGGCACAATTAAAGTCTGGAGGCATCCATGTGCCTACTGCAACCCTCAAAAGATGAGGCCGAGAGCCGGCTCCCGCATCCCCAGCCTGCGGTGTGGTGATCCTGAGGGTGTTCAGTGTGGTTTCTCAGGCTGCAGCAAGACTGAGCCCCAGGTCCCCATAGTTACCACAACCATTCTTGTATTCTCTCCATCCCTGTCTCTCTCTCCTTCCCCCCTCACCCAGATAAACTCTGTGCACCCAGGTCCTTATTTCAGTCTGCTTTTGAGGGAACTCAAACTAAGACACTTTTGGGTAGCTTCCGTATGGCACCCAGATAGTGGCTAAATTAGAATTTGAACTTGGCTTCTTAGGCTTTTAGACCAAATATTCTTTGCACAGTCCTATAACAAGACTACGGGAGCATTTTTAAAAACAAATACCTTGTTAACAAATTGCAATCCTGAAGTCATTGACCTGGTTTCTGAATCAAATCCTAGGCCCACTAAAAGTGAATGGAGTAAATTAACATGCAATAAAGATTCAGTCTATGTATTAAAGATAATAACCGGGACTGGTTTTGTTAATGAATGGAGCCTGTGCCTCCTCCTGCCCCAGTGATTCTGGGAATAGGTGATTTGGATTCTTAGTTTTTCCTTATTAGGCTCCTGTTCACAGTTGCAGGAGGCTGGGTGCAGTTGTGCTCACAGGCAAAAGTTTCATTCTGTAAGCACGGAGACTATGTGCTCCGACAAAAGTCCAGGGTGGAGAGAGACCCTTCGGGGAACTGCCAAGGTCATCGTTGACCCTGAACCACAGGAGGTGGGCATGGCCAGCCTCCCATAGCCAAATGCTGCCTGCCATTTCCTGTCAAATACATGTGCAAGTAAACTGAGGCAAACGACTGAGAACATGCCAGGAGCCTGGGGTGGGATTCCCGTGTGAGAGAGGAGCCTGGTGAGGTACAGTCTGAGTCCGGCCTCACCCGTCCCCAGGCCCTGCATCCCTGGCTCTGGAGTGTTGCTCGGGCATGCAGGCTTCCATGCTGGCCCCATTCTGATTTGGTGTTCCTAGCATTAATAATCATAATTTTATTGTAAGCATAATAGCAACAGAAACAACTGTTTCGGCTTTCTTTGGCTAATTTTTTATGTGACAATTACTTTCTTTTAATATTCTCTTTAAGCCTGATTACAATCTTCATTTTACAGATGAGAAAACTAAGCCTCAGCAAGGTCACATAACTTGGATAAGGAACCCTAGCTAATAATCCCAGCCTGTCTGCTCCAAGGCCATTCTTCCGACGCCATGCCACAGGGCCTCCTGGTTGGCTTTATGGGGCCATCAGCTATTACAGTGCTAATTCCCCAGTGGAATCTTGGTTTTGACTCGCACCAAGGAAGACTTGGTTGCTGTTTCCCTACCTACCCCCTCATCACCCTCCTGACACCTTAGAAACTCTCAGGGATGGTTCAAACCAGAATCACCTGCCATGAGGCCAAGCTGTCCAGGTTAAACCAGGCAAGGTCCTTCTCCCTTGAGCTTAGAGATTCTGATGCCGTGGCAGACCCGGCTGAGGTGGGTGAGATGGGAACCGGCTCCTCTCACCCTTTGGCCCTTCCAAGGACGCCTGCTTGCCACTCCCCAAGTACACCGGGTGATACCATGGGAAGCCCAGTCCAGGATTTCAGAGTGCATTTGAGGGGTCCAAGACCCCTCTGGTTGGCAGTCATCCATGCTTCTCAGGCAGGCAAGGTGGGCTTCCACTTCAGGGCAGTTACAAGTGCCCCCTCTCTTAAGCACATTGAGCGATACCTGTGCCCTGCTTACTTCAGAGCGTGTTCCCCCAAATAAGCCCCCCACATCCCTGGTGAAGCAAGGGTTGATGAAAGAGAAAAAAGAAAGAACAAAAGTTGAGGAGGAAGTATTTAAAAATGATCTGGGGCTCATTTCTGCAAGGCAGCAGACTCCTTAAATCTGTATGCATGCGATGTGGTGATTAAGTGCTGCTGCTGCCAGCAGCTTACGGGAATGAGCAGAGAAAGGGAGCCAGGGGCAGAGGGTGGGCATCTGGCCGGGCATGAGTGACGGAGGCTGTACCTGCTGAGAGGCCTTGCACCAGGCCGGGACCGACCTCCACTGGTCTGAACCCCAAGGACGTCTCAGTGCTCCTTCAGGCTCTCCCCTGCATTCCAAATCATCAGTCATAAATCTTCTGGCTCCTGCCTACTTTCTATTTAAAGTGTGTATAGCAGGGGAAGGGTGCAGAGGGTACTGCAGCTTGGCTGTTTCTTAATAAAATGGGTAAGTTGGTGAGTGTTTGTGACTAAGAGGGACCGGAGGAGATTGGAGCCAGGGTTTTCTTAATGCTATTAAAGGGACAGTGAACAGAGGGCTGTCTGCTAGCCATGTCCACAAATTGAGCCTATGATGGATGGGACTGACTCCCTGGCAGCTGAGTTGCAGTCCCAGAAGGGCCAGTAGCTGGAAGAAGGGACTTTTCTGCAAAAGTAACAGGTTTGAGCTTCCCAGTCACAATGTAGCACATGCAGAACTAAGCTCAGCCCTACATCAGGGGGGACCTCTGGATTTTATGTGCCAGCCCCAAAGTACAAGCACTTTCAAGTCTCTGCTTGCAGAACATGTCTTAATGTCCCATTAGGCAAAGCCCTATGTGGCTGAGCCCAGGGAGAGAAATAAACACCACCTCTTTCTTGATGAGGATCACCAAAGTCACATTGCAGAGGGGCACAGTACATAGATGAGCGGAATTATTTTTAGATGTCTTTGCAAATGATCTTCCACCTACAAGCTCTTTCCTCCAAGACGTCGAAGTACTCACAGATTATTTTTGTCTCACTCCAGTTCATCGTCCACTTCGGTTCAGATTTATGTTTTGAAAGGTCACTCGGAGTGTAATGAATGGCAGCAGTGTGACAAAGGATGGGGTGAGGGTTTGAGAATACTCTGCTGTAAGATGCCTTCACTATCTGGGAATCAGGTCAGTGTTATTTGAAAGTTGGCTTGGATTTGTTGTAAATGTATAAACTTCAGAGCAAAGACTAAAAACTTAAAAAAAAAAAAAAGGTACAATTGATGGGCTAAGACACAGGTAAAATGGAATCCCATAAAATGCTCAGTTAACATCAGAGAAGGCAGAAAAACAGGGGAAGATTTTTTTTTTTTTAATTTTAAAGCACCAAAGAACAATAATGAATAGGAACAGTTATAAATACAATAGTAATTAGTCCGTCTGTGTCAATTGTCAGTTTACATATGAGGCATAAATGTAATAATGAAAAGACAGACTAACAGAATGGATAAAAAAGCAAGATGCAACTATATTGTCTACAAGAAATCCACTAGAAGTGTTTTGAAAGATCACTCTACAACCTCCACTCCTGTGCTCAACACCATCAGCCCGCAGGATGAGGCCTGAGCTCCTCAGCATGACAGTTAGTGGGCCTCACACTTGGAGGCCTCCACCTGCCCACTCAACATCCTCACCTGCACCCCAGAACCCGAACCTGCTGCCACACACATCTGTGCCTCTGCACCTCCCACCTGCTCCCTCCACCTGGAAACACTCACCCTTTGTTTGTTAGTTATCAGTGAACACATAACGTGCAATAATTTAAATGGCAAAAATTATCTTGCTAAAAGAGAGAGAAAAAGAAAATTTTAGACACTGCCAGGGATGCTAAGCTGAGTGGGAGTCTAGTATCAAAATCGTGCCTCCCAGTATAGGTAAGCTTTCACCTTTAATGCCAGCTTTGGACCTCCCCTCTCCCAGTGATGCGTCATTCCATGTCCCATGTATCCTTCACGACCAGCAGAAACATTGCCTCCCATGTAGCTCCCTGCACGCCCAGCCTGAGTTAGTTGTCATCTCCTGTGTCCTTAGAGGAGTTTGTGTCTTTAGCTGTCCTCGCATTTGCACAGTCATATGGTAATTACCTGTTTCATGTATAACATCTGACAATTAACTTGTGAACTCATTCTAGAAAAAGTGCTACATACCTCATTGCTGACTGTCACCACAGTCACCTTCCAAATAGTCCCCTTGGGAATCTATGCACCGACACCAGCACCTAATCCACCCTACAAGGTAATTTTGGGACTCTTTTTCTGGAATGACTATCAGAGCTGTCATCATATGAAAATCTGATGATTAAGCTTACAAATTTGCCTTACATCACCAGCACTGTACAAACAACTCGGTAAGGTTTCATAACCTTTGTATGTCCGTGTCTCACAGCTGTGATCATGTCGACATGTGGTGTTTTGCTGAGTGATGTTCATTATTGTTGTTGCATGTGTTTGTGTGCTATACAATGATAGCTCTGATGGTCATTCCATAAAGCGTTCCAAAATTGCTTTGAAAGGTGGACTCAGCACTGGTGTCAGTGTGGAGCCTCCCGAGGAGAGGACTTCGAAGGTGACCATAGTGATACTCAGCAATGAGGTATGCAGCATTTTTTCTAGGACCAGTTCATGAACTTAATTGTCAGACCTCATAGACTGAGAAGTCCCTAGGAGAGAAAGAATATCCTTTCCAGCTTTGTTCTGTCTTGATCTCCCCCATTCCTCCCCATGCCAAATACAATAGCAGGGACCTAGTAGGCGGTCACTGTGAGACTGGGGCAAGGATGGATATGATCTTATTTGATTGTCCCCTAAGCAGACCGAATGTAAGGACTTAGGTCAGGTAGTTTTTCTAGGACGTGATCTCAGGAAGCAGAAATAAATAAGGAACACAAGAGAGGAAAGAGAAAAAAGCCAATAAAGGTACATAAATGAATGGGTTCCCTGGGGAGAGACCAGAGACTCAACCCCACTGTTTCCCTGAGGCGGGGCCACAGAGCAGGCTAAGGAGCCAGGACATGTGCGCACTTCTTCCCATTCCCCTTTGTCTGGAGTAACTGCCCTCGTCTCCTGCACTTCCAGGTTTCTCCTGCTTGCAGCCGAGCAGAAGCTGGCATGGGAGAAGCCCTCAAGCAGGGCATCACAGCGTCTGCTACAAATATAAATGTACCAGAAGACAGAGCCAGCAGCAGTGCTGAACTTTAGAGTGAAAAGATTTTCCTAAGCCCTTTCCAACCCAGACAATTTACTTTCATTGCATATGGTCAACAATTATTTACTTATTTGCTATCTGAAGTTCTGTACACTGATCCTGACATGGTTAGAGAGGACATCAAGTCAACAAAACGGAGTGTCCAACAGGGAATCACATCCCCACGCAGCAGCATACACATGGCAACGGGGCTTAAACACGGATGCCCAGGCAGGAAGTGTCATTTTGTTACAGCACCTCTGTGTGGTTTGGCTGATTTTCCTCCTGGATTCAATGATCTTTCCAGCTGCGTGGAAGGTAAGGAAGAAGAAGAGAAAGAGCAATGTGGGGGATGGGGGCAGAGCTGTCTAAGAGCTGATAATAGAATTGCTGGGTTGAGGCAATTTTCTATGGTTTTGTTTTTCCTTTGCATTTTAGGATATAAGAGGAGGGGTTGGGAGTGTCATTTGAAAGGAATTCTTTTTAGCTTAGAGATGCACTGTGGCTTTGACTTTGTGCTGTACTTCTTAGGAACTGACAACCTCTACTCAACTGGAGGCCCCTACATGGGGAAGATCAGCCTATTATGGGTTCACAAGTACCCGACCCACTGAACAGGGTCAATTTGTCAAGTAAAAAACAGTGCTCAGATCACTGGAACATAGTATCAGGATGTTAGACAGAAGTTCAACAGAGCACATTTGAACCAGATGGGACTTCTTTGAGAAGACGGTTAACATTTTCACCTCAAAAAGGACTCTTGTGATGGAGACGCTCACTTGGTAGTGCTCTCAGGGGAGAATGGAGGAGCAGGGAGAGGGCTAAGCCAGAGTGTGGTCTCAGCTGGCCTGTCCCCAGGGGAGCTCTGAAGCATGGATTGCACAGAGTTGTAGGCAACAGGAAAAGCCTGAATGTCAAAATACTCTCAAAACTGAAAGTGATTTTTCTTTTTTAGTGCAATTTCATTTGGTTTGAGTCGCTTGTAGACATTTGTCCCCGATAAGCAGCTGACTCGGTTCTGTCACCATGTTCTCATCTCTGTTCTAGTCATTCAATATTCACTCAAAATCTCATCCTGTACCCTTTTGATTTGCCCCTTAAAAGTGAAGGAAGAAGGGAAGGGAGGGGCTGGTTCTAGAATTGGTGGAATATGTCTAAGCTGATGAGAAGAAATGGCTCTGGTCGAGCTGCAAACCTGTGTGGTTGTTTTTCCTGCATGTCAAACAAACAAAATTAACTCCTCAGTTTCATAACTTCCCTTCCTGCCTCTCTTAGCATCATCCTTTTTCCTGTAAGTAAATCACGCTAAAGCACATTTTGGAATTGCGCTAAACACGTTCAATACCAGGCACAACCCTGGAAGGCTGCAGTGACATAGAGCACGGTCATCTTCTGCAGCCCGGGCTGACCGCAGCTGGCCTTACTGATCATTTCCAGGCAGGTGAGCAGGGAACTCAAACTGGCTTCATTTTCCTGAGGATGTCCAGGCTGTGCTGAGGCTGAAACTGGCAATAATTAATGTCCCCCTGGGCTACAAAGAGACATGAGGCTTGTTGTTCATTTTGGGGTCTGGCAGGATTGCATCGATTATTTTATAATGCTGTTTAAAGATGAGCTTCCCCCTCTTTTCTTTGAAATATTTGCTTACATACATTTTCTCACTTTTCTTTCCATCTTCCACCCTTCCCACATACACACACAGAAATAGCTCGCTTCTCTGGAGTGGGAGGCTGGGGCTCTACGATCTCTCATCCCATGTGCGGCTGTGGAAGCCTGTGGTCTCTGGCATGCAGCCGGGTAAGGAGAGGGGGTTCTGGCCTCGAACTAAGGACGTAATTATAAACACGCTTAGCATCCAGCCACTCCTCTCCTGCAAGGGCTCTGCTAATGAGATAATCCGCCACACGGGTCTTTGGCTGAATTCATTTTGCAAAGAGAGAGAGGAACATAGGGCTGGAGAGAGAGATGGGGCCCAAAGAGAGCCCTTGAGGTTGCTGAAAAAAGTAAATCCCCTTGACTCAGCATGAAGTTTGTAAGGAACAAGTTGATTTCTGAATGTAGGCTTAAGTACCTGCACTCACAGTACACATTTATGTGGCAAAATTCTCACCTAGCCCCCCCCAAAAAAAGATGATGTGGCGCCTGTGGCTCAGTGAGTAGGGCGCCGGCCCCATATGTCGAGGGTAGTGGGTTCAAATCCAGCCCCAGCCAAACTGCAACAACAAAAAAATACCCAGGCGTTGTGGTGGGCGCCTGTAGTCCCAGCTGCTCGGGAGGCTGAGGCAAGAGAATCACATAAGCCCAAGATCTGGAGGTTGCTGTGAGCCATGTGATGCCACGGCACTCTACTGAGGGCAGTAAAGTGAGACTCTGTCTCTACAAAAAAAAAAAAAAAAAATGAAATATTTGACTCTAAAATAAAGCAAACTCACTTACTTCTAAAGCCCTGGCCAGAGACCCATGCTCGGCCATGAGGTATGTGCTAAATGACATTCGAGGTCTGGTAACACCATGGGAAATGTCTGGGGACACCAGGTGTGTTTATGGCATTCCCATGAACATCACCTGTGCAATGGTAGGTGTGCACAAAGCCCAGGTGTCTATGACAAGGTGCATAATGTGTCTGGGGGGCCTTGGAAATGGAGAACTTTGCTGGTTGAAGGGGGCACCTTCTGTGCCACTGCAGTAGGTTTAAGCCACATATTGAAATGTGGCTAGAGGCTGTCAAAAGCTGGCACTTTTTTCTAGGAAAATCCCAAATCCGAAGTTTTACATGAACTTTCTGATTTTTCAACATTGTGTCTAAATACCTTCTGAAGCTGTGCAGGTCAAATTACCTATCACTTATGAGCTGGATCTGACCCAAAGCCTTCGAGGCGGTTTCTGTGTGTGAAAAAGAGTGGCACAGAGAAATTTCTGGTGTTCGTGAGCTTTGTAGATCTTCACACTCTCTGTCCATATCACTCCAAAGGGAGGCTAGAGACACATTCACCTTATCTGCCGCTGGAATTCTCCAACACTACTGCTGAACTCCCAAACTAAAGGAAGGCAGACCTGCAACTGAAGGCTGTTTCTCCATTAGCCCAAGATGCTGTAGACACCTGCTTTATCCTGGGGAGCCAAAGCCACTGCAGGCTGGCTCCCTCGGGCAGCTGCTTCACCTTGTGGAAGGGACTCAGGGATCAGGCCCCCACTTCCACCTGCCCACCCCTAAGAGGTGCACTGGGAGAGCCCCCACTGTGAAACCCTCTAGCCAGTGGATTCCAAGTGGAGCCCCCATATGAAGCAGATAGCTGGCTTATTTTGAATCAGAAACTGGCTTATTTTGTTCAAGCAGGAGCAGAGGAGCCAGGGCACCCCTTGCAAGTCTTCCCACTGCCCTGCAGACACCTGCCCTGAGCACCAGAACCTCACCCACCAGGCAGAGAACTCTGCAAACTTGCCTCAGTTGTCCAGTCCTGTCAACAGCCCTAAGCCTTCTCCAGAAGCCTCTGTGAATTTCTGAGGCCCACTTTCTTAGTGCCACGCAGGGGGGCTCTGTCTTCTTCTACCTCCACCAGCTACTGAGTGTTTTAATGGACTCCAGTGCAGACGAGAGTGTAGTCACACAGCGCAGCACACGTTCCTCACACCGCCAGATCCCTCCTGCCATCAGGAGCAGAGCCTGCCATCTCAGAGTGGCGTGCCTAGGGCAGCTGGAGGCGCCTGCTGTTGTTTGTGCCTGCCCTTGAGGCATCACCTGCTCACCACAGCTACTTATCCAGGGTCTATACTCAGGGCCAACTCCATGGGCCTGCACCTGTGTCATTGCTCAGAACCCCTTTCATTGAAGAGCCCTGAATTTGGTTTAATGCTCTGCTATCCGTGTCTGGAGATTCTTACTAACTTGAATAAGGGGCTCCTCATTTTCTTTGCACTGAGCCCCACCAATTATGTGACCGGTCTCAGCTATCCTTCCTTAAGCCACATGGCTCCCCGTGAGGAAGTTTAGTGAATGACAAATGTCTACATCTCTCCAGGCCTCATTTTCTTTACCTATAAAATGATATTGATCTCCAGGGAGTGTGGGAAGGCTTGCTATGGTGAGGAGTAGAAAGGGGTTGCCATGTCACACAGCAGGCTCACCAGCTCTCCGAAGGCAGGCAGAAAGGTGCTATGACAGAGAAGAAAATGCGGGCACACGGCCACTCTCCAGCATGAGGGGCTCTGAGCTGCAGGTCCTTGAGGAGGGTCCCTGTTAATGATAAAAAGCCACCAGCTGCTGTGTGCTGCGCCCTGCTGGCTCCCGGCAGCTCATCTTTACAGCATCCTGAAAGACATGCCATACACTCTGTCCCCATTTTACAGGTGGGAAACTGAGTCACAAAAGTTCCTGTGACTTGGCTGAGTGGCAAGAGAGGAACCCAGACCCCACTCTGACTGCAAAGCCCCTGCTCTCTCTGCCCGGCCGGACATCGGGAAGGGAGTGCAGGACAGAGGCCTCCTCTCCGCGCTGAGCACGTGGACTGCCAGCCCTCTCGTGAAGGAGCTCAGAACCTTGAAGCCAGGACAAATGTTTGACCAAGAAATGACAAGAAGCATCAAAGGGAGAGAAGCAGGGCACCCACATAAGTCAGTCTAAACCAGGACACTTCTGGGGTTGGATAAACCAGGACACTTCTGGGGTTGGATATGATCAGGCAACAGGGACTGTCCCAGGTATACCAGGGTATCTGGTGTCCCTGGGGAGAACTGAGCTAACTGGCATTCGCATTTTTCCCAGTCGATTTATTTCTACACTGCTAGAGGATCCCAAAAAGTCATTCAACACATGTACACCGTTTTCGTTCACATGTTTTGCGGCCTTCTAAGGGCCAGCCTCTTCTGCATTTGATTCCCGCCCTCCGCACCTGCCATCACAGCGGAGGCTTTCCTGTGCCCTAGACAGGCTCCGTGCCCACACTGCCCTTCACCCAGTGCAGGCGCGGATCTCCCCACCACAGACAAGCCGGGCGCGCTGGGCGGGGAGCTGACCGGCGGGATGTTTCAGTGACCAGCAGTGCCCTTTGTTCCCCTAGGCTCGCACAAACTGGCTTGTTGCTCCCGTGTACGGCGCCTACCCAGCCCTCCTCAGAAGCCAAACCACCTGCTTGTCTCATAATCGTTGCTTCCCAGGAGATGCGGCTGAGCGGGGCGCCTGGTCAGGCCTAGGGCCGGCGGGGGGCCACCCAGCTTATCAGCTGCGCCAGGCCAGAGATTGCGATTCTCAGAGAACCCCACTTCCTGTTCTGTTTCTCTTTCCACAAATTTTATTTTAAAAATTTCAAATGTAGAGAAAATGTACAAGGCTAGGACAATGAACATCCATATGTTCTGTATTCAGATGTACCAATTTTTAACATTTGGAACATTTTTCCCTTTTCTTCTCTCTCTTTCTCCCCCTGTACCCCCTGCATGTACATGGTTAGTGGGGTGTGTGAGTGAGCAGGTGGAGACAGACTCAGGCACAGGTGTTGACGGGGAGGTAACACCTGTGATCGGTACCGGGGAAGCAGCAGGGAGAACCCCAGCTTTCTATGCAGGTGCGCCAAACCGGTACTGGCTGATCCAAACCGAGTTCCAGAGTGAGGACTGCGTGTTGGGCAAAAATGGTCAGACTGTAGGGCCCTCACCTTGCTAGTCATCGGCCAGAATATATGTGGCTTTAATTTGGAGCTGAGGCAGGGGCTTAAGGCATTCCTAGCTGGGACCACTAACTCACTGCTCTCCTCCCAGCTGAATGGCAAGTTCTCTTTTGAAGACAGACCCAATCTCCACACCTCTTGGCTGCCACAGAAGGTGACTTTTCCTTTTCTTCCATTGCAATGAAAAACTTCTAGCTTGGCTCAGCACCTGTAGCTCAAGCAGCTAATGTACTAGCTGCATACACCAGAGATGGTGGTTTCGAATCCAGCCCGGGCCTGCCAAACAACAATGACAGCTACAACCAACAAATAGCCGGTCTTTGTGGCAGGCGCCTGTAGTCCCAGCTACTTGGGAGGCTGAGGCAAGAGAATCACTTAAGCCCAGGAGTTAAAGGTTGCTGTGAGCTGTGATGCCACAGCACTCTACCCAAGGCGACAACTTGAGAGTCTGCTCAAAAAAAAAAAAGAAAAAACCTTCTGAGGGGGAGGGCTGTGCTCTTCCCATGGCCACAACTGACATGAGTGGGACAAAGACGCTTTTCTCCTCTTCTGCATTCTGAGCATGGCAGGAAAGGGATGGGGCTCCTTGGACCATCTCGTCCCCCAGTGCAGGCTCCGTGGACACATGGATTGCTTTGTATTCATTCTCATGCAACCAAACACAACTGTAGCACAATCATGGCAAGACCTGCAGCTTCCCCTCTGTGCGTGTAGTCCAAATGTCCCTGATGCGTGTAGCAGACGTGATTGGTGTCCACTCGTGCAAGGTGGGGCTCAGGTGGACATGCCAGGTGAACACTCACAGCTCTGCCTGAGGACATCTTTCCAGTCACGGCAGCATGCTCTGTGCATGCACAGGAAGCTGGAAATGCTGGCAAGTCAGTGGCCCTGAAAGCAATGTGCACTCCACACAGAAGGGGAGTTGGTGGGCATATACCCAGATGCCTTCCTTAAAAGGTCTGGGGTGTGCCTGCACAGTCTCCCAGAGGTCCCCATAGGACTGGGCCCCAGTTGCCCTCAGTGGTGACCTGCTCACAAAAGGCTCCTGCATTGACTTTTCTTCCCTGAGTCACTTTTCTACCCCCTAGAATGGCCTCCTGGGATGTCTCCCAAATTCACCACTTGTACTTGAATTCTTGTCTCGAGGAGCAGAATTGTACAGTTGTCTTGTCTTGGGGTCAGCCTCTGGGAGAACCCAACTTAAAATAACATGTATACATTTGTCCCTAAGGAGCAAATCACTTAGGTAGTGTGTGGGGGCTCGCGGACCACATGGCTCTTCATCTCACCGAGGCCTTCTAATGCCTGTTCAAGGGTCTGAAGGGAGGCGCTTACATTTGTCACTTTTACTGTATTACATCCTGTGGGAGCAATCCTTTGCACAGTGGATATGCAAGCTTGGGGATTCTAGAAGGGTCAGGATCATAGCTCTCTAAAGTATCAACTGGTCCATGCTTGCCACCATTATTTTCCTCTATGTCATTCATTCAGGAATAGCTAGTGAGCACCTACTGATGCAGGCACTGCTCTGGGAACTGTAGACATACGATGAGTAAGATCAGCTCCTGCCCTCCAGGGGTTCCCCCATCTATGTCTATTTGTGCCTTGCTTGCATACATTAACATTTATTTACTTTTGTTTCTTTTGAAGATGGGGGCTTAGTGATTATGATATTAGATGGATGTTGAAAGGTAAGAAGACACTGCTTGACTTAATTGGCACGCTGCTTTATGCGGACAGATAGACAAAACTTGCTTCAATTGCCTGAATCCAGAAAATGTCTACTTGTGCTACAGGGAGACCTGAGATCTTGAGCTTTAGGATAGGATTGGTCAAAAGATAACACAGCTATTCAGTCAGTGCCAAGGCCTGGGGATGACCATAGGGCTGTTATCGGGCATACCTATTCCTGTTTAATGTAGCTCTGAAGAAGTTAGCAGGCAGAGCCGTGCTTGGAGGATAGTGTCTTTGTCTGAGTTGGGAACTTACTCTATGAGGGCTCAGAGTTCTGTCAGAGAGTAAGGGGTCCCAAGGCCCCTGACCACCCACATCCCCAACAACTACATGTTATGAGTCTGCCTAACACAAATGTGGCACAGTTTGCACACCGTCTCTCCAAATCTGCCCCTAAATGACTGCTCTGAGGAGAACACACATGGGAAATGGATCTGTGAGCAGCAGAATTGTACAGTTGTTGGACACATGGGCTCTGGGATTGGGTGGCCCCTGACTCCAATCCTTGTGACTTACCCACCAGTGGGGTGACCTCAGACACGTTTACGAAACATCCCTGGGTCTCACTGTTCTCAACTCTAAAGAGTAGTAATGGTCATCACTGTCATCATCATACTGTTGTTACAGAGGAGGATTAAGTGGGTTAGACACCATGAAGGTAGAACCAACAGAATTGGCTGGCAGATTGGATGCAGAAGGGGACAGGAAAAGCAGACAAGAGGACTATGACAAGGATGAGCCAGCTAAGTCCACTGATGGGCCTGGCATTGTTGCAAACACTTTTGCTTGTATTACCTCTTTCCATCCTCACACCATCACCAGGAGGTAAACACAAACTACCCCTGTGATGGGCTCCATCGGTGCCCTGCCCATGTCCCTGCAGCCCACCTGAAGGCAGTCCCCTAACCTGAAGACCCAAGCCTGAGGACTTGTGGCCCTAGGCCAGGCCCATGCACAAGACAGGCCAGAGTGATGCTGAACCAAGGAAGGAGGGGAGTTTGTAGAATGCAACTCAGATCCGTCCTACTGATGGGCTAGGCACAGCAATAAGTACTGGGTAGTTATTCCCACACTCTCCAAGAGTTTTCTGTGGAATTTGCTCCTGTTACCAACCAGGCTCTATTCTGACCTCTTCCCTGGTTTCCTCCCCTACTCCCTCTTCCTGGGATCATGTCCCAAATGCAATACTTTTGCCCAAATCTGTGTCTCCAGGTCTGTTATGGGGGCACTCAAACTAACACCTCCCATTTTATAGATGAGGGCACGGAGGGGCCTTGGTGAGATCAGTGGGGCACTGAGGAGCCTAAAGTTTGCACAGCTGTGATTGTACCTCAGGTAGTCTGGCTCCAGAGCCTGAGCTGTTAATCCCTTATCCAGGGCTTCTCAAAACTAATCGTGCACTAGAATCACTGAGATTGCTGGGCCCCACCCAGGAGCTTCTGATTCAGCTGGGCTGGATGGAGCCCTGGAGTGTAGATTTCTACCAGTTTCAGGTGATGCTGTTGCTGGTCCAAGTGTCACACTTTGAGAACTACTGTTCCAGTACCTACTCAGTGATCAGCAATTGGAGCCCGATCATGATAGTGTTGAAGATGTGCATAAGGATGGATCCATCCTACCACAAGGTAGGGCTGTTCCTGCCCGGGTCTCAGGCCCCAAAGGAGCTGGGCCCTCTAGTGGCTGCGATACTATGCAGCATATTCACATATGCCATGTGTACGCTCCACTGTACACTGGAGTATACTCGCATGTATTTCCTGGAGTGTCCAACCACTGCACTCCTGAGCTGACTTGCATATACTCTCTAGTGCAGGCGTCCTCAAACTTTTTAAACAGGGGGCCAATTCACTGTGCCTCAGACCATTGGAGGGCCAAACTGTAGTTAAAAAAAAAAAAAAACTATGAACAAATTCCTGTGTACACTGCACATATCTTATTTTGAAGTAAAAAACAAAACAGGAACAAATGCAGTTCACACCGCCTCATGTGGCCCATGGGCTGCAGTTTGAAGACGCCTGCTCTAGAGTGTCCAACCACCGCACTCCTGAGCATACTCGCATGTACTCTCTGTACATTGCTCTGCACTCTGGAGCGTACTCACATACACTCTCTAGAGTGTCCAGTGACTGCACTGCTGAGCAGACTCACATACACTCTCTGCACACCACTCTGCACTCTGGAGCATACTCATATACACTCTCTAGAGTGTCCAGTGACTGCACTGCTGAGCAGACTCACATACACTCTCTGCACACCACTCTGCACTCTGGAGCATACTCACATATACTCTATGTGCACTCCACTGCATTATGAAATGTACTAACATGCTCTCTGGAGTATACAACCACTGCACTCCTGAGCATACTTGCATATACTCTCTGTGCACTCCCCTGCACTCCTGCCTATACCCACATATACTCTCTGTGCTATCCATGGCACTCCTGAGCATACTCCCCTATATTCTCTGTGTATTTGTTGCACTCCTGAGTGTACTTGCATATATACTCTTTGCACTTCTCTCACAGCTCCTGAGAAAACTCATATGTATTCTCTGTGTATTCCCCTGCACTCTGGAGCATAGTTGCAAACACACTCTGTGCACTCCAAGGCACTCTGGAGCATACTCACATATACTCCCTGTGTACTCCACAGCATTCTTGAACATACTCACATACACTCTCTGTGTACTCCAGGGCACTCCTGAGCGTACTCACATACACTCTCTGTGTAATCCCCAGCTCTCTAGAGCATACTCACATACACTCTCTGTGCACTCCAGGGCACTCCTGAGCATACTCATATACACTCTCTGTGCACTCCAGGGCACTCCTGAGCATACTCATATACACTCTCTGTGCACTCCAGGGCACTCCTGAGCATACTCACATACACTCTCTGTGTACTTCATGGCACTCTGGGGCATACTCACATACACACCCTGTGCACTGCAGGGCACTCCTGAGTTTACTCACATACACTCTCCGTGCACTCTAGGGCATTCCTGAGCGTACTCACATAACACTCTCTGTGCACTCCATAGCACTCTGTGACATACTCACATACACTCTCTGTGCACTCCAGGGCACTCCTGAGCATACTCACATAAACTCTCTGTGCACTCCAGGGCATGCCTGAGCGTACTCACATACAGTCTCTGTGCACTCCATGGCACTCTGGGGCATACTCACATACACACCCTGTGCAAACCAAGGCACTCCTGAGCATACTCACATACACTCTCTGTGCAGTCCAGGGCATTCCTGAGTGTACTCAATACACTCTCTGTGCACTCCAGGGCTCTCCTGATCATACTCAAATACACTCTCTGTGTACTTCCTGGCACTCTGGGGCATACTCACATACACACCCTGTGTACTCCAGGGCACTCCTGAGCGTACTCACATACACTCTCTGTGCACTCCAGGGCACTCCTGAGAGTACTCACATACATACCCTATGCACTCCAGGGCACTACTGAGCGTACTCACATACACTCTCTGTGAACTCCAGGGCACTCCTGATCATACTCAAATACACTCTCTGTGTACTTTCTGACACTCTGGGGCATACTCACATACACGCCCTGTGCACTCCAGGATACTCCTGAGCGTACTCAAATACACTCTCTGTGCACTCCAGGGCACTCCTGAGCATACTCAAATACACTCTCTGTGTACTTCATGGCACTCTGGGACACACTCATATACACTCTCTGTGCACTCCAGGGCACTCCTGAGCATACTCACATACACACCGTCTGCACTCCAGGGCACTCCTAAGCATACTCACATATACTCTCTGTGCACTCCATAGCATCTGGGGCATACTCACATACACTCTCTGTATACTCTAGGGCATTCCTGAGCGTACTCACATACACTCTCTGTGTACTCCATGGCACTCTGGGGCATACTCACATACACTCTCTGTGCACTCCAGGGCACTCTGGGGCATACTCACATACACTCTCTGTGTACTCCAGGGCACTCCTGAGCGTACTCACATACACTCTCTGTGCACTGCACAGCACTCTGGGGCATAATCACATATATTCTCTGTGCATTCTAGGGCACTCCTGAGCGTACTCACATACACTCTCTGTGTACTCCATGGCACTCTGGGGCATACTCACAGACACTCTCTGTGCACTCTAGGGCACCTCTGAGCGTACTCACATACACTCTCTGTGTACTCCATGGCACTCTGGGGCATAATCACATACACTCTCTGTGCACTCTAGGGCATTCCTGAGTGTACTCACATACACTGTCTGTGTACTCCAGGGCACTCTGGGGCATACTCACATACACTCTCTGTGCACTCCACGGAACTCTGGGGCATACTCACATACACTCTCTGTGCACTCCACGGAACTCTGGGGCATACTCACATACACTCTCTGTGCACTCCACGGCACTCTGGGGCATACTCACATACACTCTTTGTGCACTCCACGGCACTCTGGAGCATACTTGCATATACTCTGTGCACGCCACTGCACTCCTGAGTATACTCACATATACATTCTTTGCACTCCTCTCCACTATGGACCATACTCACATATACTCTCTGGAGTGTCCAAGCACTGTATTCCTCAGCACACTCTCATATACTCTCTGTGCACTCCTCTGCACTGCTGAATATACTTGCACACACTCCATGTATTCCACTACACTGTGGAGTATACTTACACGTGCTATCTCTGCACTCCACCCTGTATTTTCTGAGTTTGCACCATGTCAGGAATTATGCAGTATTCTGTAAGGATGCCATACCCATGAGACCAAATGTGTAATCTGAAGAATGTGGTTCTAGTCTAGGGTGGAGTCCAGGCTCAAATCATGACACCAGGAAGCCCATTTTGAAAACAGCAGAGAGTGGAGTGCTTGGATAGTTTCTCAGAATGGAGAGACCAAGACCCCGAAACTGGCCCAATCATGGGAAGAAGTGGGAAATTTTGGCATGATGACCACAGGGCAGAAGTGAACTGAGGACATTGCTTTTGATGGTGTGATTCCTATTTTATCTGTAGCTAATTAATACAGCTCGTGGAGCTGCATCGGAATGAGCCTGCCATCAGAGAGCCTGAGCCTACAGAGGCTTTGATTCCTGACACTGGAACTTGCTGCTCTACAGGCTTTACTGTGCTGGCAAAAGGAGATTAATTCATGGGCTGAAAAGAAACCGTATTAGAGGAAGAGACAGTATACATTTGTATTCAGCAAGGCAAATCAGCAGTGCTCTGCAATACAGGAGCAGGAGGCAAAGAATGGCACATTAAATGGCTCCTGTCTCGGGCTGTCAATTCAAAGCACCTTGTGTGCATTCTTTTCTTTGACCAAATACATGTGCATTTCATGCACAGTGTGAAGGCAACACATGCTAACCTGCCACACTAGCCCCTCCTCCAAGAAGAGAGGGTTCAGGAACAAAGGCTTGTACATTTAATTAGAGAAACTGCATTGGTTAGAAGCATTTTCTGTGTATAAACACAGGGTAGTTATTAATGTGTGTGTGTGCATCCGTGTGTGTGTACATGACTTAGTTGCAATAAAAAAGAAAATAAAGACTGCAGTGCTTTGAATCATAATGATTTGCAACTAGAAATCCATTAGCCCTATCTATGGTTGTTGCTAAATATATCAAATCTCAGGATGTGGCGAGATGGAAGGACTGCCTTAAAACAGTCCCTTTGAAAATAGCCCCTCCGGGGGGCTTTTCTCTGCAGATCTATCTCCTTGACACACATTCCCAGGAAAGTCAAGCCAATGAGCAGGGTGCAGGGCAGATTCTGTGGAGGGAGGAACAGACCGGGTTGTTCCCCAGTGTAAACCCATAGGGGTGCCAGGCCAGAGGTCCTCACACTTGTCCCACCTCTGGGCTCAGGACACTTGGATCACAAATACCCTCCCTGGTGAGACAGCTGGTCCCCCTGCCAGGTGCACACTCATCAAACTCCTCAAAGCTTCAGCTGCTGGGCAGACTCCCTCCCTCCCCCTGTGTGAGCTGTTGGCAAAGACTGGAGGCTAGGGCAGGACTTCCGGTTGCCTGTGCCCCATTGTTCTACCTTGGGGCTCTCTCTTGCAGCAAGAGGCCCTGGGTACCAGGGAAAGCACCCACCTAGGAGCAACCCATATTCAAGCGGTTATGTGAATTCCCCCGTCCCCTTGCCCTCCAGGGGACACATCTGAGGTGTGTACTTTACATGAATTCCTAGCGTTGTTTGAAGGAATTAAATTCCAGGGACAGCTGTAACCTGCTTTACTCCGTATTCCTTACTGGCTGTCTTCCTTTCCCTACCCCTCCTCTTGGGATTTCCTAGGTTCAACTCCCAAATAAACTATTTGTACTTGGTACCTTATCTCAGGGTTGGTTTTTGAGGGACCTTGAACGAAGACAAGTATATGACTCCTCTTATAGTTAGTCAGAGTCCTCACTAACTTTGCCGGATGCAGATGAAAACCGTGAGAGACAGTGCCAGATGTCAGCCTTCTGGATGCGCTGTGATGACGGACCATGACCTCAGGACAGAGCTGGGAGCTAGGTCCAAAGAGAGGAAAGAGCCTTAGTGGATGCAGGAGGACAGTCCCTTCCGCTAACCCAGTGCTTCTCAAGCTTCCTAATGCAGCGGCCCTTTAAGACAGTTGCTGTGGGTCACGACCCGCAGGTTGGGAACCGCTGCAAGCAGCATGTCTGTGTTTTCCTTCCATTCCAATCTTCACCTTGGAACCTACTCTGTGTCTCAGGAACTGTAATAAGTCAAACTAGGAAGTTTTTTGTAATAAAGATTTTCCAGCATGCATTCAGATGAAGATGACTTTGAGACTATTGATTAAGATGAAGAAGCAGGCTTGGGAGGAAAAGAGGCTGCCCCAGTCAGCCTCCTTATCCTGCTGGCCCAGCCCTTACAGCAGGACTTGTCTAAATTCTACCTCAGAACCCATGCCCATGAGACTAGAGACCCCTTGACAGCCCCAATATGTCTCTATTCAAAATGTGATCCCCGATCTAGCAGCATCAGCATCACCTGGCACTTGTTAGACGTGCAGCCCCATAGCAAACCTACTCCTCAGGGTTTGCATTTCAGTAGCAGCCCAGGGGCCCAGGTTGCACAGCTGGCGGTTAGAGGTGGCTGCCTCTGAAAGGGAGTTAAGGTGAGAACTACATAGCTGAAGGACTGGGTGATTGCTCTTGGATGTCCACAAGACTGATAAAAATGTAAAACCATGTGCTCTCACCTACCAGGCACAATGTAACAGTACACGGCACACCTCCTGGGTAAGGGGCATAACTACAACTTGGACTCTACCTAACAATGTAATCTAATTGTACCCTCATATTAATCTGAAATTTTTTAAATGTAAAACCAGTGTAAAGAAAGGAAATAGATATTTTAGAATGTTATTTAAAACTGGAACAGCATAAAAACAGAACTAAAAAATTTAAAATGTATGATTTATTGAAGGCAGGGTAGGGGAAAGAGGTAGAATATTTAGCTAAATGTTATATTGTTCATATAGAAGAGCCAAAATACATAAGTCAAGGAATAGAATTATAAGTTACGTTATTTAGAGAAATGTAGATGACCACCAGAAAATAACAGACTGATTTTAAAGCTCCAGGGAGCAGCACTAGTGAAGAGGTGGGTGGGCAGGAAAAAAAAAGTTTTATTTTTTACTCTAGGTCTTCTACGCTGTTTAAATTTTTATTGGCATGCACATGCATTAATGCCTTTGTTATTTATAAAATTAATATTTTTTAAAAAGGACTAGATTAAAAGCTAAACAAGGTTACAAGAGCAAGAGAAGGTTTTTTTTTTTCTGAGAATGCAAAAGACTTGGACATATTTATAGGCAGAGGATAAAGGAAAAATAGAAAGATGGTAAAAGTAGAAGAAAAGAAATAGCAAATAGATTTTTGTCCTCTACTTCTGCTGTGATTCTTCCTGACCTTCCAAAGAACATACCTACTCAATTTTTCCTTGTTAAATGTATTCTTTTCTTTTTAATTACAAAAGCTATCTCAGTTCTTCTCCCTGTCTCAAGAGTAATCAATATTATTGTTGGGGTGTGTTTTGTTTCTGTATCAGCTAGCTGATGCTGCATAACAAAAACTCAGTGCCATGCATTGCTTACATGTCTGGTGTGGTCAGTTTGGTGGCTTTACTCATTCTGACTGGGTTTGCCTGCATGTCTGACAGTCATCTGTGAGCCAATCTAGGGTAGCCTCAGCTGAGACAACTGTGGAGGCTAGACTCTCTTCCCTGTCTCTCTTTCTCCAGCAGCCTATCCCATGCATGTTCTCAGAGTAACAGAAGAAGCACAGAATGGGTAGGTGCCATTGCATCAGTGTCTTTTGAGCCTCTGCTTGCAGCACACTCAGCAAATTGAAGCACACATTCTATTGATTCAAAGAAAATCACATGGCTAACCTCAAATCTACAGGAAAGGGCTAAACAAAGACACATACAAAGTGTCTTTTTCTGCATGGATACATATCAGAAGGGTGAGGAATTGGGTCTACTATTGCAATTAATCATATTGCTGGATCAGAGGTTGACAAGTTATGGACCACAGGCAGAAGCTGGCCCATCATCTGATTCCGTGAATCAAGTTTAATTGTAACTCAGCTGTGAAGTAATACATACTTCATTTATGTATTATCTGTGGCTGCTTTCACACTACAATGTCTAAGTTCAGTAGCTGCAACAGAATTGATAAGGCCTAGAGGGCCTAAAATGTTTGCTATCTGGCCATTCTTATAAAAATGTGCTGATTCTTATTGTAGATCTTTTTCTAAGTATTCATATACATCTATATTTATACATATGTCATACTAATATTAATATTTTTAAATTTTAATAAAGAGGAATATGTACTACTACTTATAATGTTCTTTGCTACTTTAAAATATACCTTGATCTTTCCATGTCAGCACAAATAGACCTAACTCGTTTTTTTTGGTAACTTTTGCAATTTTCTGTTCTATATAACATAGTATATTTAACCATGTGCTTTCACTTGCCACACTCCTTTTTTTTTTATTTCTGCCACTGCAAACAATATCGCAATAACTACCCTTTTATATGCCTCTTGGTACACATTTACAGTGCATTTCTTTAGGATAAATAAGTAGATGTAATAGGATGCATTAAAGAGTATGTCTATTTGGGCGGTGCCTGTGGCTCAAAGGAGTAGGGCTCTGGCCCCATATACTGGAGGTGGTGGGTTCAAACCCGGCCCCAGCCAAAAACTGCAAAAAATAAAATAAAATAAAAGAGTATGTCTATTTTTCCCCCAACACATTAAAACAGCAAAGGTGAAATAAATTGAAGTGAATATCAGTATCTCACTACTTAGATCCTATCATTATCATTTTTGTATACTGGCTTTATCATACATCCATTTCTCTATCAATTCATTAATTCGTCTAATGTATAATGTATTTCCAATTAAATTTTGAGAAATAAGTTCACCTCTCCCTAATTACTTCAACATGCATGTAAATCATTAGAGTCAAATATTTTTTTAGAATTTTAGTATTTTATGTAGGGCTTATGTGCAGTAAAATGCTCAGATCTTAAATGAACATTCATGGAGGTTTGACAAATTGTATGCCTGTGTCACACTAAACTCTACCAAATGCTAAAACATTAACATCACCCCAGAAAGTTTTCCCCATGCCTTTCTCAGTCAAAGCCTGATCCAGAGCAAGGCCCCAATTCTCTTCAATTCTGAAAAGGCTGAGAGAGGTGAGGAAGCTGCAGAAGGAAAGTCTGAAACTAGCAGAGGCTGGTTTCTGAAGTGTAGAGAAGGAAATGGTCTCCATAACAAACAAAAAAAGTGCAAGGTGAAGCAGCAAGTACTAATGTACACACTGACACAAGTTGTCCAAGAAGTCCTAGTAAGATCACTAATGAAGGTAGCTACACCAAACAGCAGATTTTTGATGTAGACAAAACAACCTCATCTTGGAAGAAGATGCCATGGAGGACATTCATAGGTAGAAAAGAGAAGTAAATGGCTCCAAAACTTTGAAGTTTTTTTAACTGTCCTCTTGGAGGCTAATGCTAAAGTTGGTGACTTTAAGTTGAAGCCAGTGCTCCTTTACCATTTAAAAAAATCCTAGGGCCCTTCAGAATTATGCTAAATCTACTCTGTCTGAGCTCTATAAATGGAACAACAATGCCTAGATGACAGCACATCTGTCTGCAGCAGCGGTTCTCAACCTGGGGGTCAAGACCCACAGGAACTATATTAAAGGGTCGCAGCATTAGGAAGGTTGAGAAAGGATGATTTCCTGAATATTTCAAGCCCAATGTTGAGACCTACTGCTCAGAAAAAAAGATTATTTTCAAAGTATTAGTGTTCAGTGACAATGTACCTGGTCACCCAAAAGCTATAAGGGAGATGTACAAAGAGATGGACGTTGTTTTTATGCCTGCTAACAGAACATCCATTCTGCAGCCTGTGAATCAAGGACTTAATTTTGACTTTCAAGTCTTATTATTTCAGAAATTACATTTTGTAAGACTATAGCTGCCGTATATGGTGATTCCTCTGACAGATATGGGCAAAGCAAGGAAGGATTCACCATTCTAGACACCATAAACATTTGTGATTCATGGGAGGAGGTCAAAGTCTCAACATTAACAAGAGTTTAGAAGAAGTTGATTCAAAGTTTCATGGATGATTTTGAGGAGCTCAAGACCTCAGTGGAGAAAGTACCTGCAAATTTGGTGGAAATAGCAAGAGAGAACCAGGATTAGAAGTGGAGCATGAAGATGTGACTGAATTGCTATAATACAATTTCGTGATAAAACTTGAACGGATAAATTGCTTCCTATGGATGAGCAAAGAAAAGTGGTTTCTTGAGATGGTATCTGTTCCTGGCGAAGATGCTGTAAACATTGAAATGACAACAAAAAAATTAGAATATTACATAAACTTAGTTGATAAAGCAGCAGTAAGGTATGAGAGGACTGACTCCAATTTTGAAAGAAGTTCAAGTGTGGGTAAAATGCCATAGCTGCACAAACTATAGAGAAATCTTTCATGAAAAGAAGAGTCATTGGATGCAAGAAATGTCACTGTTGTCTTACTTTTTTAAATTCCTGCAGGTACCCCAACCAATAATACCACCATCCATCTGTGGCCATCAACATTTATGAGGCAAGACTCTGCACCAGCAAACAGATTATGAGTCTCCAAAGGCTCAGATGATTGCTATCATTTTTTAGAATCAAAGTGTTTTTTAATTAAGGTATGCATCTTGTGTTTTAGATCTAATGCTATTAGACACATACTAGACTACAGAACACTGTAAACATATAAATAACAGCACACTGTAAACATATAAACTTTTATAAATATATGTTTATATGTACCGGGGAAAAAATTCTCATGCCTTGCTCTATCTCTAATAGTATCTATCTAGCTTTGAAGTTTTAAAGCCAATCAATCTTAAGAAGATGAATTTAAGCCATTCACAATTATTTTGATTACTAACGTTTGGATTCATTTCATCTTACTTTATTCTCTTTGCCATAATTTTTATTGTTTCTGTTTCTTATTCTTATGTTGACTTGATTGTATTTGTTTTTTCCATCTTTTCTCCTATAATGGTCTGGAAGAAATAGGTTTATATTCCTGGGGAGTATTCTTAAACTGTAGCACATATAATTTAATTTGTATTTGTCTACTTATTTTTGAAAAGATTCACTTATCCTCACTCTAAGAAGACAATAACCTTGGCATTGTTTCATTTTCCAATCCTCATTTTCATCCTTTGGTTTACCTCTTTTATTGATACCAGCCAGAAGTCTAGCTTTGGATAATCGGTTTTTTTTTTTTTTTTACAATCTCTCATTATTTAGACCTAGCAATAAATCTTACTAGGGAATTTTCTCTTGGATTCTCCCCACCCCCATACAAGAGTATACCTGTAAATATTGCTTTTACAGAGCACCTGAAGCTGGTAAGCTGCATCTCTCAAAATGTCATCATTTCAATCACACACTTACTTGAGAGTTTGGCGTTGAAGATTCCACACTACACCACCTCACCACAGCAGCTAAAATTCTGTGAGTTTAATTGATGTTACTTTTCACACTGTGCTTCTTAAAAACTTCTCCCATTCTCACACATTGATCACTGGGAAGGCTCTGGGTCCTATTGTCTTCCTTTGCTTAGAAAAATCCTCCTCATTTCAGTAGGAAGTAGATTTTGAACATATGCTGACAGGCTCCCACCCTTTCTACCTCAACTTCCACCTGCACAGCCTCAGGTCTTGAAAGGAAGAGGAGGAACATTGAGTAGTCTAAACTGGCTCCCATTTGTGCAGTCACAAAACTCTATGTGCTTAAGCCTGAGTGTTCACATAAAGCAAATTAGGGGTACTTTTTTTCTTGATAAAAATTATTCTTTGGTGTACAAAAGCATTCAATGCAGTTTTCCTTTTAATATCCAACTTTTCTAGTACATTTCAAATCTGATTCCATTTCCAACAATTCAGTTGACTTTTTATTTTGCAGAATACAGTGATTGTATTAAACCTATAAAACAAGTATGCCGATAGTTCCTCTTTACAGGTTTTTATGTTTTTTGAAGTTTCAAGGATGAAATTCTGTGAATTCATGCAAGATAGTGGAGGACCTGGTATGGTTTCTGGACATGGACTCTCCCGCTGAGTTGTTCAGATGAAAGAAATTGCAAGGAAAACTAGAAGCTACTGTGAGACCTTGCAATCTATACTCAGTCTCTATTTTTGATAATGTCATTTTTAAACAAATATCCTCATTAAAGTTTTGCAAAACAAGAGCTGTAAGTAGTAATTTAACTTGAACTTCTAGAGCCATCTTCCTTTCTAAAGGTGTTCAGGTGGGCCACACTCTTGTTCCCACTCAATAACCCAATGAAGGTATTAAAGACTGATGAATTGTTTCTGATGAATTGCCCAGGGTGACAGATTTATCTGACCGCAGTAAAATCCTTAGCCTAGGGTCTGGCACTTAACTTGATGCTCACTAAATATTTTCTTTCTTTTTTTTTTTTTTTTTGTAGAGATAGAGTCTCACTTTATGGCCCTCGATAGAGTGCCATGGCATCACACAGCTCACAGCAACCTCCAACTCCTGGGCTTAAGCGATTCTCTTGCCTCAGCCTCCCGAGTAGCTGGGACTACAGGCACCCACCACAACGCCCGGCTATTTTTGGTTGCAATTTGGCTGGGGCCGGGTTTGAACCCGCCACCCTCGGTATATGGGGCTGGTGCTTTACAGACTGAGCCACAGGCGCCGCCCCGATAAATATTTTCTAAATGAAGAATCTGGAGGGTTTTTTTCCCAGCCAGTTTTGTAGACTTTTCACTTCATTGCGCTGCCTCCCTACTAATCAGGAACTGCTCATTAACACAAACTGCTTGCAAGGGACTACTCGTGTAGCAGATCGGAAGGTCGGCCTCCTATTGGTGTTATTTGTGCCTGAAATGCAACCCACACACATAACTTCTCTATGTGGTCTGTGTGTTCAGGAATCTTGAATGTTTTCCAGGAGGGGTGTGGAGGGTGACTTCTCACATGTGGACAGACAGGGCCTGCTTCCTGAGCATGCAACCTGTGCAGTTGTGCTTGAGGAGTTGGGAGTCCATGCTTGTTTTAATGCTCTTCTTTCTCCACTTTGAAACTCTTAATTTTTAAACAAGAGGTTCCAAGTTTTCTTTTTGCACTGGGAAATCTATAATTGATGTAGCCCATCCTGGTGGTTAGAGACCAATCATGAAAAAAAAAAAAAAAGATTAAGGCTTTTGATATGAATGATACTTAAGTGGGTAAGATTTTCAATGTCATATAAAGAATACCTATTTTTACAAAATATGATATCTTCTCTGTGTTAAGGGAGGAGAGTGAATATTTGTCAGGGACAGGGTAACATTCTAGGACCGTTGATCTTCCCATTTTGAATGTAAAAGAACCTTTGGGGTCCGTGAGTCCCACCTGCTCAGGTTACAGACAGGGAACATCCAGAATTAGCTCAACAAGCTCCTGCCCCCATGACCTGGCTGGAGGCAGGTTGCAGGGCTCCTGGGTCCCCCTGCTGCTTAGACTGCATCAGGGTCTCAGAATCAGAAAGTGGCAGGTCAGGGAACATGGTATCTGTCTTCACAGAGTGGTCTAGGGCTGCAGGTGGCCTTCTAAGTCCTGGAGTGTGGTCTTTTGACTGAATCTAAATTTTATAAAACAAATCCTTTTAACAGAGGGATTTGTCCTGTGAAGTTTTGATTCAACTGAGGGACTGCACTTGGGGATCTGGAGGGTTGCATGTGGCCTCGAAACGATTAGTTCTCCGTCTCTGGTGGTATAGAGATTGTAAAACAAACAAAGGCATAGTCCGTAGCTCAGTAGATAGGGTGCCGGCCACATACACCCAGGCAGGCGGGTTCAAATCCAGCCGGGGCCTGCTGAACAACAATGACAACTGCAACCAAAAAATAGCTGGGCGTTGTGGTTGGCGCCTGTAGTCCCAGCTATTTGGGAGGCTGAGGCAAGAAAATCACTTAAGCCCAAGAGTTTGAGGTTGCTGTGAGCTTGTGATATCACAGCACTCTACTGAGGGTGACATAGTGAGACTTTGGTCTCAAAAAAAAAAAAAGATTTCAATAATTGCATGTTTATCTTTGCAGTGGTACAGTCATATTAATGAAGGCTAATCTACAAAGAGCCAAAAAAAAAAGAAAAAACCTTGAAGGAAAAACGGATCAGTTATCCTCAGCTCACATATTTGTCTATGAGGAGGTCGCTCAGTGGGACAGGCAACATGATTATTCACTGAGGTCTCTTTGTCCTCAGCAACCAGATTAAGTGGGGAGATGAGGAGAAGGTCCTCCCGGAGCCGGAGCAGTGATATGCCTTGGCTACTTTCATTCCTATCACTGTACGGTGGAAAAAGTACCTTCAATTGATGCAGCAGGAAACCTGAGTGAAATAGCTTAAAGTTGTTGAAAGTAAAAATAAAATTGGCATGAAGTGGTGATGAGGAGAGAACTGTCGGTGAGCCGTCATGAGCTACGTGGGCACGCTGTGGTAGTGTTGCATAAATATTTCTGACAAATAGAATCATGAGTTTTGTTTTGTTTCTATAACTTTTTATTGTGGTAAAATACACATGGCATAAAATTGATCATTTTAACCATTGTTAAATATACAGTTCACAGTTCACTGGCATTAAGTACATTCACAACCCTATAAACCCATCACCACTATCTGTTTCCAGGACTTTTTCATCTTCCCAAAGTGAACCTCTGTGCCCATTAAAAAATTGCCCCCAACTCCTCCTCTCCCCAGCCCATGGCAAACCCTATTGTACTTTCTGTCTCTATGAATTGCCCATTCTAGTATCTTACATAAGTGGAATCCTACAATATCTGTCCCTTTGTGTCTGATTTAACTCACTTAGCATAATATTTTCAAGGACCATCCATGTAGTCACATGTAATATCGGAATTTAATTGTTTTTTAAGGCTGAAAAATGTTCCACTTATGTATACACCATTTTATTTATTTATTTCTCTCTTAAGGGACATTTGATTGTTATGAATAATGCTTCTATGAATTTATATAAAAATATCTATTTGCTTTTAATTTTTGAGTATATGCACAGTAGGGGAATTGCTGATCATATAGTAATTCTTTTTTTTAAGCTTTTTTATTAAATCATAAACACATAAATCATATATACATTAATACATCTATAGAATACAATGTGCTGATTTCATATAGAATTAGGAATGCTTACATCACACTGGTTAATATATACCTTATCTCGTATATTACTTATTGGGTTAAGACATTTATACTCTATACTAATAGATCCGACATATACCCTTGCCTCATGCACCATTGGTGTGATCCCACCATTTGCCCTCCCTCTATCTGACCTCCCCCCTCATTTCCCATCTCCCTCCTCCCTCCTTCATCTTGGGCCATAATTGTGATCTATTCTTCATATGAAAGTGTGAGTGATTGTAAATTTGTCATATAATAATTCTATGTTTAATTTTTTTGAGGAACCACCATATAGTACTGTTTTCCATAGTAGCTGCACCATTTTACATTCCTACCAACAAAACACAAGAGTTCCAATTTCTCCACATCTTGCCATCACTTGTTGTTTTCTGTTTAGGAGGGGTTGGGTTTTTTTGTTTGTTTGTTTGCTTTTAATAGCCATCCTAACGAGTATGAAGTGGTATCTCACTTTGATTTAGATTTACATTTCTATAATGACTGTTGATGCTGAACATCTTTTCATGTGCTTATTGGCCATTTGTATGTCTTTAATGAAATGTTTATTCAAGTCATTTGGCCATTTTTTAATTATGTAAATGTATAAGGTATGAAGTATTGTTATAATCTATACAATATGGAATAATTAAGCCACGCTAATTAATATTTCCATTACTTTAATTTTTTATGGTATAAACATTTGAAATTTACTCTTAGCAACTTTGAAATATGCATTAAATTATTATTAACTATAGTCACCATGCTGTGCAATGGATCTCAAAAAATTTATGCCGCCTGTCTAATGGAAACTTTGTATCCTTGACTAACATCTCTCAATTCCCCTTATTTCCAGGCTTCTGATAACCACCATCCTATTCTCTGAGTTTGTTTCTTTTTTTTTTTATTAAATCATAACTGTATACATTGATATGATCATGGGGCATCATACACTTGCTTCATAGACCATTTGACACATTTTTATCACAGTGGTTAACATAGCCTTTCCGGCGTTATCTCAGTTAAGTGAGATAACATGATCTCTGCCCTTCTGTGCCTGGCTTATTTCACTCAGCACAATAACTTCTAGGTTTATTCCTGTTGTAGCAAATGACACAATTCCTTTTTAAGGCTGAATAATATTTCATTATACATACATATATTTTATTTATTCATTCAACCATTGATAAATACTTCTGTTTATTCCATAACTTAGCTATCATGAATTGTGCTGAAATGAACATGAGAATGCAGATATATCTTTCACATATGAATTTCAAATACTTTGGATGTGCACCCAGAAGTAGAATTGCTGGATAATACAGTAATTCTATTTTTTTTTCAGGACCCTTCAATATAGTTTTTCATAATAGCTGTACTAATTTACATTCCCAACAACAGCGTACAAGGGATCCCTTTTCTCCACATTCATGCCAATCACGTCTCGGCCTTTTGACTAAGATCAAGTTTAGTGTCTACATTGTTGCCAACACTTCTGTCTCTCAGCTAACAGTCATTCTGACAGGTGGGAGATGATATCTCACTGATGCTTTAATTTGCGTGTCCCTAATAATTGGTGATGTTGAGCATTTTTTCATGTATCGGATGGCCCTTTGTATGCCTTCTATTGAGAAATGTCTATTCAGGTCCTGTGCTCACTTTTTAATTGAGTGTTTGTTTTCTTGTGAATTGAGTTGTTTGAGATCCTTATGTATTCTGGATATTAACCTATTATCAGATTTATGGCCTGAAAATATTTTCTCTCAGTCTGTAGGTTGTCTTTTCATACTGTTGATTGTTTCTTTTGCTGTGCGGAGGCCATTCATTTATCTATTGTTACTTTTGTCACCTATGCTTTGGGGCTCAAATCTAAAAAGTCATTGCCTAGACAAATGTTGAATAGTTTTCCTTCTGTATTTTCTTCTAGTTTACAGTTTTAGGTCTTATGTTTAAGTCTTTAACCAATTTTATGTTGATTTTTGTATATAGTCTGAGATAAGGGTCTAACTTCATTCTTGTGTGTGTGTGGATATCCAGTTTTCTCAACACCATCTGTTAAAGAGAGACTGTCTACTTCCCATTGTGTGTTCTTGGCACCTTCACTGAAAAAAATCACTTGATAATAAACATATGAGTTCATTTCTGGACTCCATTGGTTGATGTGTCTATTTTATTTATTTATTTATTTATTTTACTAGTTACTTTTGTTTTATTGTGGTAAGAAATACAGAACATGGAGTTTGCCATCTCAACCAGTTTTAAGTGGCTTCCCACTGCTGTGGAACCATCACCACCACCACCCGCTGCCCCAGGACCCCTTCATATTCCTCCACTGTAACTCTGTACAGCCCCCAGGCCCAGCCCCTGGCAGGCGCCATCCTACTGTCTTCCTGGATGACCTCTGAGGAGTGGAAGAGCAGGCGTCGTGTACCGTTAGCCCTTATTTCACTCAGCATAAGCTCCTCAAGCGTCACGCATGTCAGCATTTCCATCCTTTCAAAGGCTGAACAATATTGTGTTGTGCGCACACATCACATTCTGTTTACAGGTTTTCTTAATAGACACTTACGTTGCTTCCATCTTTCCACTACTGAGGATAATGCTGCTATCACCAGGGGTATACGCCTATTTGTTCCAGTCCCTGCTTTTAATTCTTTTGGGTATATATACAGAAATGGAACAGCTGTGTCATATAAGAATCTTACATTTAATATTTTGAGGGACCACCAGTGTCTGCAGTGGCTGCAGAATTTTACATTCCTACCAGCAGTGCACAGGGATTCCGATTTTTCCACATCCTCACCAACACCTGGTATTTTCTGGTTTTTATTGTTTTCTTTTCTTTTTTGTAATAGCCATCCTAACAGGTAACTTGGCATCCCACTGTGGTTTTGATTTTCCAATGATTAATGTTGCTGAACAACTTTTCATGTTCCTGCTGATCATTTGAAAATCCAAGCCCTTTGCCTGGGAGCTTTCAAATCATTTTGCTTCTGTTGTTGACTAGTTACTTTTTGAAACAACTCTTCAGCTGTCATTAAAGCTAAAAACAAAAATGTCACATGCGGGGGTAGTATTTTGGCCTTTGTGGATACTGTCAACAAGCTACCAGGTTTAGCCAGGGTTGTATGAGGAGACACCTATTTTGTAGACAGGTTTTTTAAAAAAATCATTTGTGCTCCTAATTCTCAAACTCTTTGGCTTGAATCAAAATTATAAATACAAAGAGGGAAGTAGAAATTAAAGGCTCTATGTTGTATTTTTAAAATGCCTTCTCTTTTCTAAGATGCTCTTCTTAACTAGTATCCTTCCAAGATGAATAAGTGGGAAGAACATAGAATAAGACAGATAGTCTTATTAAAAGACAGAGTGATTTGGACTCCACCGTATCACTTGCTTTATAAAATCGCTCTCTCTTCAGATCTGTGCTCTGATACATGATTCTCTCTTGAGACTCGTCCTCCCCCTGGCTCACCAACTTGGCACCCTTTCCCTGAATCTCAGAAAGGGCTATTTAAAGTTAAAAGTTTCTGTACACAGATAGCTTGAAGGTTAAAGCAGAGGGACCAGAGAATGTTTCCTTGTTGCTATTCTTTATACTCACTATAAAAAGCTTTAATTCAGAAGTAGGGGGCAAATAAAGATCCCTGTACCAATTAGACTCAGAAAAAAAAAACAATCAAACTTATCCTATAAACAAACAAAACCCCTTACATAGTATAAGTGAGCAGTGTTTGGGGCAAGAAGTGGGGTTTTGCCTGCTCTGCCCTCTGATTCCTGCCCATCTCTCTGGTAGCAAGGTCAATAACTGCGGCTGCACTTGCAGGACGCTGGAGTCTGGGGCTGTAGTCCATTGTCTCCTGAAGCTTTACTTTGTCCCCCAAGACACCACGGGGACATTTTACAGATGCAACCAAGATGTGAGGAGAGGAAATCACTCAGCTCAGAGAACTTACAAACAAAGGTAGAATCAGGACCCCGATTTGGCCTCCGGGCTACTGAGTGCTACTTCCTGCCCTGGGCTGCCCCTTGGGGGGTGGAGGGCGGGGGTCCTGTAAAGAACAAACAGTCCCCTATCAAGGACTCCACCCCAGGAAAAGGTCTTCTCCCTCGCGAGACTGATGGGGATTCTCCAGGCTTTCTCCTGTTCCCTGCCAATATTTATTTCTTGAGAGCTGGTTCATCAACAACATTTGCTGACTGTATCCACTTGTTTTCGCCGTCTTCCCAGAATGGAAGAAAGGACTTGACGGGATCCTCGTTCACAGCAGGCTGGATGCAACACACATCTTCAGAAGCAGCATTTCTAGGACTAACAGGTTTTGTTCAAGGAGGAGGAGAACTGGGAATAGATGATGGAAACAAAACACCATGAAGGTTTCTGGAAAGAGACTTACTGTGGCTAATGGCCCTGGTCAAAAGCTTTCTTGGAAAGTACAGTTTTCCACGAGTTTGATCGCGTCTCTGCTGTGGATAATCCTGTAGGCACAGCCTTCTCAGGGCCTACCCACGGCTGGCAGGTTCTCTGACGCCAAGACCACAGAGTCCAGGGAGAGCTGAGCATGCGGCCAATGTGACGAGGTCCTCATGGACATGCAGACTACACAAAGCTGTCACTGCACGCCAGAGGAGCCAGCATCCGTCACACGTGACCAGTGTTCACATACTGGGGAGGGATGGCACAGTGCTTCTCTGCTCTTGGATTCTAGGAGCTTATGGACTCGGCTCATTTTGGTCCCTTCAAGGGAACTTGGGTGACTCCACTTTCAGAAAGCATGAGGGGGAACTGCTGTGGCCACCCACACTATGTCCCTTTAACTGTAGCTTTAGGTACAGGCTGCCCATGCCGGCTGTCTGGCTGGCTGTCTGTCCTGTGGGAATGGAATGAATGTTTGTGAAGTCCTAAACCCTTATGGGAGGGAATTAGGAAGCTGGGCCTTTGGGAGGTGACTAGGCATGAAGGTGGAGCCCTCACAAGTGGGATTAGTGCCCTTAACAAAGAGATCTGAGTGCTCCGTGGCTCCCTCCCCACCACAAGGGGACACAATGGAATCAGAGTCTACGGTCTAGAAGAGGCCCTGAGCAATGCACCACACTGGTGCCCTGAGCTGGGCTTCCAGCCTCTGTGAGCATAAGAAATAAGCACCTGTTGTTTCTGAGTCCCAACGTCTATGGTGCTTCGTGACACCACCCTGCATGGACTGCAACACCAGCTCCCAGCAAGTAGCACGGTGCCGAGCTGCAGAATGTGGGTTCGGTGCAGTCAGCCACCCTGCCAGGAGGTGAGCAGAGCACAGGGCACTCGGGGGGACTCTGAGAGCCTCGGGGAGACACCGCATAGCAACCCACAGCCAGTTACAGACACCCAGGAAGGGGCCTGTGCCTCGAGAAAGGTTCACTGCTGGTTCCCGCATGTGGAGTTGGCTGCCGAAGCTCAGGGAAGCAAATCTCAGCCAGACACTCTTCTGCGTCCTGCCTTGGCATTCTGCAGCGGGGGCTGGTAGCTGGACGGCCGGCAGAACGTCCTCTGGGAGGCATGGGTGTGGATGTCGCCGAGGAAGAGCTCCTCCACCAGGTGGTCTGGGCTTTGCTGTGGGTGCTGCTTCTCCACCCAGATGAGCTGCAGCTCATGCATGGCAAAGCTCACGGCTGTGGTGCACTCACAGCCGTTCTCCTCCAGCCACAGGTCATAGGCCACGTCCTGCACCCAGGGGCCCCTGGTTCCCAGGAAGCCCGGGCAGGTGCGGTTCACCAGATGGCTGAGCTTCTCGGCTGCTGCCTCCTTGTGGCTGATGACCTGGACATTGTGCAGCTGGTAGTCAGCTTCAGTGTCCCCTCGGATGATCCAGGAGGCCTGGCGGAGGCGGATCTTGCCCCGGATGATGAGCGTGTAGGTGGGGTCTGTGCACCGGTTGCTGCCATAGTAAAACTGGTAGGCCTTGAATGTGTTATTGTGGTAGAATCTGTAAGATCTTGTGATGAACTCAGGGCCTGACCTTACTTCACAGACAGTGGAGACCAAGTGGCCCTCGATTGTAGGCGGCATCTGCACAGTGATCCGTGCACCATTGTGGAGATGTTTGAGCATGTGATAGCACTGCGACTCCTTGAAAGCCCTCCAGGCACTTTTCTCTAAGGACCTAGGATGTGATCGGCTGTCTGGATGAAGGAGGGCAGAACCCTCTCCCAGCCCATGAAGCAGGAGGGCCAGGAACAGGTATCTGAGCAGGAAGAGGCGCGGACAGGACATCTCCAGTGCTCCTCGGAGCCCTTCGCTCGCCGGCCTCCGATCGCTCCCGGGAAGCTCGGCGGCGCTGCGACGGCGCCCTCCCCCCCACCCCCCCGGTCCAGGCCCCGGTGAGCGCTCGGCCACAGCCCGCGTGCGGCCGGGCCAGGCCCAGCTTCAGGCGGCCGCAGCGCGCCCCATGCCGGGCGGGCGCGGCGCGGGGCTGCCGGGCGCGCGCTCCCTGGGCGTCGTCGGGCAGCTGTGGGCGCCCGGTCCCCGTCCGCGTCCCCGCCTCGCCGCGTCCCGCCCCGCGTCCCGCTCTGGCCGCCGCGCGCGCCGCTCGGAGCTGCAGTGGCCGCCACCGCCGCCGCAGCTGCAGCGTCTCTTCATATTTCCAGAGCGCCGCCGGCGGGGCGGCCAGGCGGTGACCGCGTAGGAGCCGGGGAGGGGTCGGCCGGGAGGTGACGCCGCGCCACCGCCCCCTGGCTGCCGCCGATGTGTCTATTTTAGTCAATACCATTCTATTTTACTTACTATAGCTCTGTAATATAGTTTGTAAGAAAATACTGTGATGCCTCCAGCTTTGCTCTTTTTGCTCAAGATGGTCTTGGATATTTAGGGTTTGTGGTCCCATATAAGTTTTAGGATTATGTTTTGAATTTCTGTGAAAAATAACATTGGAATTTTGATAGGGGTTGTATTGAATTTATAGATTGCTTTGGCTAATATAGGTATTTAACAATATTAGTTCTTCCAATCCAGGAACATGGAATATACAGGGTGTCCCAAAGGTTTCCATACATAGGAAAAATGAACAAACTCATATTTTATATTATATTTTAATATTGTATATGTACATATTAATCAGAGAAATATTTTATAAATATTTTGTCAAATTTTGTAATGAGCATCTTGTAAAGAAAGGTATGTTTATCTACAATTTCCCATTTTCCCTGTGTATATACACATGGTGACCTTTGGGATACCATGTATTTCCATTTTTGTGTGTCTTCTTCAATTTCATTCATTAAAGTTTAATCATTTTTCAGTGTACAGATCTTTCACCCCTTCGGTTAGATTTATTCCTAAGTGTTTTTTGTAGCTATTTTAAATGGATTGCTTTCTTAATTTCTTTGTCAGATAACTCATTATTAGTGTACAGAAATGCTACTGATTTTCATGTGCTGATTTTGTATCCTGTAAGTTTACTATACTCACTTATTAGATCTTAAAGGTTTTTGGTAGTGCTTTTAGAGTTTTTGATATATAAGATCATGTTATCAGCAAACAGAGACAATTTGAAATCTTCCTTTCCTATTTGTATGCCTTTAATTTCTTTCTCTTGCTTAATTGCTCTGGCAAGGACTTCCAGTATTATGCTGAGTAGAAGTGCCAAGACTAAGTGCTATAGTTTGGATGTGGTTTGCCTCTACCAAAATTCATGTTAATATTTAATCCCCAATGTAGCAGTGTCGGGAGGTCGGGTCTAATGGGAAATGTTTGGATCATAGGGGGTGAATCTCTTGTGAATATATTAATATCCTCTCTTAACGAAGAATAAGTTCTCGCTCTTTCAGGAATAGACTAGTTCCCTGCCAAAGAAAGTTAGTAAAAGGGTTTGGCTTCCTCTGTTTCTCTCTCCTGCTTCCTCCCATGCCTTTGTATGTGCATACTTGCCTTCCACTTTTAGCCTTGACAGGTAGCAGCATGAGGCCCTCATCAGAAGCCAAGAAGATGCTGGCACCATGCTTCCTGTACTTCCCGGCCTGCATAACAATGAGCTAAATAAACCCCTTTTCTTTATGAACTACCCAGCCTCAGGTATTCTGTTATAACAATACAAAATGGACTAACACAATGGGACTCCTGGTCTTGTTCTTGATCTTAGAAGAAAAGCTTTCGACTTTTCATTCATGAGTATAATGTTAGCTATGGGCTTGTCATATATGACTTTTATTATGTTGAGGCACATTCATTCTGTAACTACTTTGTTGTGGGTCTTTATTCCGAAATCATGTTGAATGTTGTCAAGTGTCTTCTCTGCATCTAATAAGATAATCACATGGTTATTGTCCTTCATTCTCTTAATGTGATGTATCACATTTATTGATTTGCATATATCAAGTCATCTTTGCATCCCAGGGATACAGCCAGCATGATCACAGTGAATGATCCTATCAGTGTGCTGTTGAATTTGGCTTGCTAGTATGTGTATTTAGGATGTATCTATGCACATCAGGGATATTAGCCTATATTTTTCTTTTCTTGTAACATCCTTGCTTTGTTAACAGGGTGATAGTGGTCTTGTAAATTGGGTTTGGAAGCATTCCTTCTTCAATTTTTTGTAAGAGTTTGAGAAGGATTGAAATTAATTCTTTAAATGTTTTGTGGACTTCACCTGTGAAGGCCCAGGTCATGGGCATTTTTTTGATGGACAATGTCTTTCAAATGAATCAATCTCCTTATCATTACTGGTCTGTGATATTTTTTAATTTTTTCATAATTAAATCTGTGTAGGTTTTATGTGTCTAGTAATTTATACATTTCTTCTATGTTACTCAATTTATTATAATATAATTGTTCACAGTGATCTTTTACATTCCTTTGTTTTTCTGCAATATCATTTGTTATGTCTCCCCTTTCCTGTCTGATTTTGAGTTTCTTCTCTGTTTTTCTTAGTGGATTTAACTAAGAGTTTGTTGTTGTTGTTGTTATTTTTTAATCTTTTCAGGAAAAAAACTCTTATTTAGTTTTTATGATTTTTTTTCTATTGTTTTCTGGTCTTCATTTTATTTATTTCTTTGTGATCTTTGTTATCTCTTTCTTTCCGTTAGTTTTGGCATAGCTTGTTCTTTTTCTAGTTCCTTGAGGTGTAACATTAGGTTGTTTGAGAACTTTCTTCTTTTCTGATTTATTGCTATCAATTTCCCTCTTAGAACTAATTTGTTGCATCACATAAGTTTTGGTATGTTGTATTTCTATTTTTGTTTGCCTCAAGATATTTTTGGTTCTCTTTTTTATTTCATCTATGACTCATTAGTTGTTCATAAGTTGTTGTTTAACTTCCACATGTTTGTGAATTTTCCAAGATTTCTCTTATTACTGACTTCTAATTTCATGTCATTGTGATCAGAAACTAATTCATATGTTTTCAATCCTCTTAAATTTGCTCAGATTTATTCTGTGTCCTAATAGCTGATCTATTCTGGAGAATATTTGGTATGCAGCTTAGAAGAATGTATATCTGTTGCCATTGGATGAATGTTCTGTATGTGCTTATTAGGTCCATTTGGTTTTAAGTGTATTACAAGTCTAGTGTTTCCTTTTTAATTCTCTGTCTGGATGATATGTCCATGGTTGAACATGTCATATTTAAGTCCCCTACTCTTATCGTATTTCAGTCTATCTCTCCTTTTAGATCCTTTAATATTTGCTTTGTGTATTTAGGTGCTCTGATGTTTGGTACATATATATTTACAACTGTTGTACCCCTTCATGAATTACCTCTTTATCATTATATAATGTCCTCCTTGTCTCTTTTTACAGTTTTGCCTAATATAAATACAGCTACCTCAGCTGCCTTTTGTTTCCATTTGCATGGACTATCTTTTTCATCCCTTCATTTTCAGTCTATGTATATCCTTAAAAGTGTGGCAAGTCTTTCTAGGCTGTATATAGTTGGGTCTTATTTGTTTATCAATTCAGCAACATTATGTCTTTTTATGGAGAATTTAATCTGTTTACATTGAAAGTCATTAGTGGGAAAAATAAAGTAATTATATATAGGTAAGGACTTTACTGCCATTTTGCAAATTTCTTTCTTTTTTCTTTCTTTCTCTTTCTTTCATAGATTTTTTTTTCTTTCTCCCTTTCTGGATATCTTCCTTTGTGGTCTGTTGGTTTTCTGTGGTGCTATGCTTTGAATCCTTTCTATTTTTTGATTTGTTCATCTACTACAGATTTTTCCTTTGTGGTTACCATGAGGCTCTCAAAAAACATCTTAAGGCTTGGCATCTGTAGCTCAGTGGTTAGGGTGCTGGCCACATACACTGTGGCTGGCCAGTTCAAACATGCTCAGGGTCTGCTAAACAACAATGACAATTACAACAAAAATAACAACAACATATAGCTGGGCATTGTGGCGGGCATCTGTAGTCCCAGCTATTTGGGAGGCTAAGGAAAGAGAATCACTTAAGCCCAAGAGTTGTAGGTTGCTGCGAGCTGTGATGCTATGGCACTCTACCAAGGGTGACACAGTGAGACTCTGTCTCAAAAAAACACCCAAAAAACAAACAAACAAAAAAATCTTTCAATAGGCTACTTTTCAACAGTTAACTTTGATAACAATTTAACTTTGATTCCATACAACAATTCTACATTTTTACTCCCCCATCTTATTTTTTTAGTTGATGTTTTATGAGCATTTTATGCTTTTGATGTCAATATTTACATCATTTTGCAGTTTGTGTCCCTTAATGATTTATTTTTGCTATAGTTGTTTCAAATAGTTTTGTCTTTTAATGCTCATACTAAAGATAAAATTGTTTTATACCATTGCAGTAATATAGTATTCTAAACATGACTATATATTACTTATAACTTTGAGTTTTGTGATTTGATAAGTTTTATGTTACTAATTAGCAACTTTTCCTATTAGCTTAAAAAAAAAAAAAAAAAAAAACTTTCCCTTTAGTAAATTCTGTAATGCAGGTCTAGTGATGATAAATTCCTTTAGCTTTTGTTTGTCTAGGAAAGCTTTTCCTTTTTCCTCATTTCTAAAGGATAGATTTCCTGAGTATAGTATTCTTTGATGGCAGTTTTTCCCTTCAGCATTTTGAATATATCACCCTATTCTTTTCTGTCTTACAGGATTTCTGCTAAATAGAAAGATAAATAATTTCGGGCGGCGCCTGTGGCTCAGTGAGTAGGGCGCCGGCCCCATATGCCGAGGGTGGCGGGTTCAAACCCAGCCCCGGCCAAACTGCAACCAAAAAATAGCCGGGCGTTGTGGCGGGCGCCTGTAGTCCCAGCTGCTCAGGAGGCTGAGGCAAGAGAATCGCGGAAGCCCAAGAGTTAGCGGTTGCTGTGAGCCGTGTGACGCCACGGCACTCTGCCCGAGGGCGGTACAGTGAGACTCGGTCTCTACAAAAAAAAAAAAAAAAAAGAAAGATAAATAATTTCATGATAAATAATTTGTTAAATTATTTATATAATAATTTCTGCTAAATAATATAAATTTATATATTTATATTTATATAATATAAATTTATATAATAATTTCTGCTAAATAATATAAATTTATAATTAATAATAAAATAAAATAATTAAATTAATAATATAAAATTATATATTATATATTTATATAATATAAATTTAGATAATTTCTGCTAAATAATATAAATAATTTCTGCTAAATAGAAAGATAAATAGTTCATGATAAATAATTTGTTAAATTTTGCTGCTCTCAGAATTTTTTCTTTGTCTTTGATTTTTGGTAATTTATTATGTTTCATAAGCTCCTCTTTGAGTTTAGTTTTATTGGAGACCTTTGTGCTTCCTGTACCTGGATGTTGGCATTTTTCCCCAGATTTGTGAAGTTTGTAGTCATTGTTTCTTTAAATTTGTTTTCTGACCATTTTTCTCTTTCTTCTCATTTTTAACTTCTATTATTCAAATATTAGTTCTCTTGATGATGTTCCATAATTTTTATAAGCTTTCTTCATCCCTTTCCATGTTCTTTTTTTCATTTAGCTCCTCTTACTATATAATTTCATATGATCTATCAAGCTCACTGATTCTTCTATTTGACTGAGTTTGCTGTTGAAGCTTTCTATTAAAATTTCCAAATCAGTCATTATATTCTTCATCACTAGGATTTCCATTTGTTTATTTGGGGTTTTATTGTTGTTGTTGCTATTGTTGTTGTTCTTTGGTCCAACTTTTCATTTTATTTGTGCATTGCTTTCCAGATTTTATTTAATTTTTGAACTATGTAATTTTGTAGTTTGCTGAACTTCCTTAAGATAATTATTGTGAACTCTTTGTCTATCATTTTACGGATTGTTATTTCATCAGGGTCTATTATTGGAAATTAAAATTATTGGAAATGTTTCTTTTGATGGCGATGTAACTCCTTGATTCTTTGTAATCTCTGTGTCCATACATTGGTGTATGTATATTTGACAAGACAGCCTATTTGGCCTTTACATGTATTCTTTGAGTAAACCTTCACTATTTTGTCTATCCTGTGATTTTGGATGGGCTGGCTGCTAACAATCCCAGGCAGGCAGACCTTGTTCCCAAGTTCTCTAGTGGTTGGGCCATTATCTTTGATCCGAGGTTGAGTGGGGCTGCTGGCTAGGCTTCACTGTCCAGCAAACCCACTAACTGCACTCTGTCTGAAATCAGACAGAATTGCTGGCTGGGCACTGAAATTCTATCTGATGAGAAGGGTCACAGGGTGCATTTCTAAGCTATATAATACTATTGGAGTTCTGCAATTGGGTTAGGATGCAGACTGGGCTTTAAGGGTAGGCAGAGATATAGCTCCAAACAGATAGGTCCACATGCTATGCTCCATAAAAGTGCACAGTGGTGGTCGTGGTGGGTATATCCCTGCCTGGACAGTAACTTGATATGAACTCTGAGACTGCTGTTTATACTTCTAGTGCAAGCAGGTCTAGCTCCTTTGCTCGGCAGAAATTCACTGCAGTGACAACTTCCTGCCTGGGCCAAGCCTGTGTGGCCATTTTTTGAATTTGCCACTATTCTTATTAATTTGTAGGAGTTGTTTATATATAGTCTAGCTATTCATTCCTTATCACATATATGATTTACAATGTGTTCTCCCATTCTTTTCACTCCTTGGATAGTATCCTATAAGGCACAAAATTTTTTTAATTTTGATGAAGTTTAATTTATTTTTTCTTTTATTACCTATGCTTTTGGTATTATAAGCAAAGAATCATTGCCAAATCCAGTGTCGCAGAACCAAAAGCTTTTTATTGAACAAAGTGAGTTTTAGAATGTCATCAATTTCCAACAAATAAAACTTTAACATATTCATTAATACTCAAATTCTACAATATAGTTAGATTGAAATTAAAGGGATAAAAAAAGATATACCATTCAAGTATTAATTTTTAAAAAGCAGAAGTGGCCATACTGAGATAAGTAGACTTTAGAGCAAAGGAAATTACTAGAGACAAGGATGAATGTTACATAGTGATACAAGGATCGACCTTCCCAGAAGACACAGCAATCTAAATTGTGTATGCTCTAAACCACAAAGTTTCCAAATACATGAGGAAAAAAAAAGTGCTAAAAGGGTAAATAGACAAATTCAAAATTATATTAATATTTGGGAATTACCACACTCCCCTTTTATCAACTAATAGAACTACTAGACAGAAAATTGGTAAAGCCATTGAAGAACTCAGCACAATCATCAACCAATAGGATCTAATCAACATATGTGGAACACTCCACCCAACAACAGCAGAATATATGTTTTGTTTTGTTTCAAAAGCTAGTAAGACATTCACAAGACAGACCACATCTTGGCTCATAAAACAAACTTCTACAAACTCAAACTATTTGAATCATACAGAGTATATTCTCTGATTATAACAGAATCAAGAAAGTTAAATAACAAAATCTCCAAATAGTTGGAACTTAAATAACACACTTCTAAATAAATCATGGTTCAAAGAAGAAGTCTCAGGAGAAATTTTAAATATAATAGAACTGAATAAATATAAAAAATACATGTCAAAATTTGTGAGACATAGTTTAAACCACGGGTTCTCAAACTGTGGCCCGCGGACCACATGATGCAGTGTAATTGTATTTGTTCCCATTTTGTTTTTTTACTTCAAAATAAGATATGTGCAGTGTGCATAGGAATTTGTTCATAGTTGCTTTTTTTTTTTTTATACTATAGTCCGGCCTTCCAATAGTCTGAGGGACAGTAAACTGGCCCCCTGTTTAAAAATTTTGAGGACTCCTGGTTTAAACAGTGCCAAGAGGGAAATGCATAGCACTAAGTTCTTCCATTTAGAAAAGAAGAAAAGTCTCAAACTAGCAATGTATGTTCTTAGCTCAAGCAGCTAGAAAAGTACAGCAAACTATACCCAAAGCAAGAAGAGGAAGGAAAAAATAAAGATAAAAATGAGAAAATTGAAAGTAGGAACACAATAGAGGAAAATCAATTAAACCAAAAGCTTTCTTGTAAACAAAATCAATGAAATCGATAACCCTTAACAAGACTGATGAAAATAAAACAGAGAATACATGAATTACCAATATCAGGAATGAAACTGGGGATGTTATTATAGATCTTGCAGTCATTCAAAGGAAAACAATAAAGAACTACTACAAATAATTTCATGTTTTACTTCTTAGAAGGGATTCAAAAATTTAGAAAAATGAATAATTTTTTTAAAACTATAAACCATGAGAACTCAATCAGAATGGGAGATGATCTGACTAGTCCTATTACCAACCATTGAAGAAATTAAATTTATAATTTAAAAGCCCATTAAAAATATGTTCAGGGTCAAATGATTTCACTAAATAATTCTATCAAACATTTAAAGAAGAATTAACAACTATTTTATATAATCTGTTTTCCCATAAACAGAAGATGAAGAAACATCCTTAATTCATTTTATGAGGGCCTGATACCAAATGAAACACAGTAAAAAGGAAAAGGTAAAGCTCATGCCAATATCTCTTATAAACTTCAATGCAAAAACCACAACAAAATTGAATGTAAGTAGGTATAAGAAAAATTATACATCACGACCAAGTGTGATTTATTCTAAGGAGGCAAGGCTGGTTCAACATTTGAAAATCAATCAATGATATCACTTCACTGTATTATAGATAGGATCATGTCATTGGCATTTTATAAAATATAACACCCATTCATTACAAAAACTCAAAGCAAGTTAAGAATAAAAGAGAATTACTGCAATGGGATAAAAGGCATCTATGTCCATTATGGTGGCTCTCACCTGTAATTTAAGGAGCTCAGGAGGCTGAGACAGGATGATTGGTTGAGGCCAGGAAGTCTAGGTTTCAGTGAGCTATGATCTCACCTCTGTACTCCAACCTGGGTAATATAGTGATATTTTATCTCAATTTTTTTTTAATTAACTAGGCATGGTGGAAAGGCCTATACTCCTAGCAACTTGGGAGGCTGAGGCAGGAGGATCAGTTGAGCCCATGAGTTCAAGCCTGCAGTGAGGTTGATGACACTACTGCACGTCAGCCTGTGCAACAGAGCCAGAGAAACTTTGTCTCTAAAAATAGCATCTACAAAAACTCTGTAGCCAATACACTTAAGATAAAAGACTGAATATTTTCCCCTAAGATCAGAAATATGGCAAGGAAATCTGTTCTCACTACTCTTACCAACATGGTACTGAAAGTTCTAGCCATTGAAATATGATATGAAAAAAAAATAGATGGTATGTAGATGAGGATGGAAGAAATAAAATTTGTGCTATTTGCAGAAAATGTGATTATTTACATAGAAAACTCCTAGACATGATAGGTAAATTCAGCCTGGCCACAGGATACAAGATCAACTAGAACATAAACTCACACAAACATGCCAGATGATTTTTTTATAGGTGCACAAAAGCAATTCAGTGGAGGAATTATAACCTTTTCAACAAATGATGCTATAAAAACTGGGTGTCCACAGTAAAAAAAAAATTGACATCAAGTTAAACTTACATTTTATAGAAAAATTAAATCGCAGACTTAAATGTAAAACGTAGAACCATAAGAAATACTTTTAAAATTGGAGAAAATCTTCAACATTTAGGGCTAAATAAACATTGTGAGACTTGACACCAAAAGCAAGATCCATAAGATGAAAGAATGATAAAGTGAGCCTCGTCAAAATTAGGAAGGTTTGTTCTGCAACAGTTCATGCAAAGAAGATGAAAAGACAATCCAGAGATTGGGACAAAATATTTGCAAATCATATATCTTACAAAGGATATTTTCTATGCTCAGGAGGCTGAGGCAAGAGAATCGCTTAAGCCCAGGAGTTGGAGGTTGCTGTGAGTTGTGTGAGGCCACGGTACTCTACCAAGGGCCATAAAGTGAGACTCTGTCTCTACAAAAAAAAAAAAAAAAAAAAAAAGGATATTTTCTAGAATATATGAAGAACTCTTAAAACACAATAGTTAAAACAAAACACACCTCGAAAGAGTACATGGGCAAAGGAACAAACATTTCACCAAAAAGAAAAAAGAAAAAGGGTATAGAGATGGCAAATCAGCATATAAAAAAGATGTTCAATATCATTAGCCATCAGGGAAATACAAATTAAAGCCACAATTAAATATGACTACACCAGTAGAATAGCTAATATAAAAAATTGTGACAAC
>NC_069787.1:48556540-48665382 GCF_027406575.1 Nycticebus coucang | reverse complement strand
AGAGTTGAGGGAAAACCCTTGAAGAAATCGGTCTGGGCAAGTATTTCATGAGGCGGACCCCCTGGGCAATTGAAGCAGTTTCAAAAATACACTACTGGGACCTGATCAAACTAAAAAGCTTCTGCACAGCCAAGAACACAGTAAATAATTTTTCTATTTCTAGTAGAGAGAGGTCTCTTTTTTGCTCAGGCTGGCCTCAATGTCTTGAGCTCAAGCGATCCTCCTGCCTTGGCCTCCCAGAGTGCTGGGATTATAGTCATGAGCCACCACACCCAGCCCATTTTTAGTTTTTTTGAAGAAGCCTTCATAGTGCTTTCACTGATTTACATTCTCACCAATAGCATATGAAGACTTGCTCTTTCTCCACGTTCTCATAAGCATTTGTTCCTGCTTGTTTAATAAAAGTCACTTTAGCTGGTGTGAGATGATGTCTCCTTGTAGTTTTGATTTGCATTTCTCTGATACTCATGATGTTGAACATTTTTTCATTCCCCTATTGGTCATATATGTGTCTTTTTTAAGGAAAAAAAGAATCTCCTTTTTAAATCAGATTATTTGAGTTTGTCCCATTGAGTTGTTGGAGCTCCTTATATATCCTGGTTATTAATCTCTTGTCATGTGGGAAGTTTACAAATATTTTCTGGTGGTCTCTTCACTTTATTTCCTTTCTATGGAGACGCTAGTTTGATGAGATCCCATGTATTCAATTTTGCCTGTGCTTTGGGGCATTATTCAAGAAGTCCTTGTCCAGACCAATGTCCTAAAATGTTTCCCCAACATTTTCTTCTAGTAGATTTGTGGTTTCACGTCTTACATAGACATTTTTAAGTCATTTTGATTGATTTTGTACATGGTAAGAGATGAGTCTCATTTCCTTTGTCTCTACCTCTACATAGATATCCAGTCTTTACAGCATCATTTTTTGAAGAAATTGTACTTTCCCCCTATAGATTGTTGCCAACTTTGTCAAAGAAAAGTTCACTATAGATACGTGGATTTGTTTCTAGATCCTCTATTTTGTCCCTTTAGTCCATGTGTCAATTTTCATGCCAGAATCATGCTGTTTTGTTTGACAAAGCTCTGCAGTATGCGTATAATTTGAAATCAGATATACATTATGTAATTCCTACAGTTTTGTTCTTTTTGCTTAGGATGGCTTTGGGTATTCTGGGACTTTTGTGATTTTATATAAATTTTAGGATTACTGTTTCTACTTCTGTGAAGAATGTCATTGGTATCTTGGTATGGATTACATTGAATGTGTAGATTGCTTTGGGTAGTACAAACAGTTTAACAAGATTGATTCTTCCAACCCACGAGCATGGAATATCTTTCCATTTTGGGGTGTCCTCTTCAATTTCTTTCATCAGTGGTTTCCAGTTTTCATTATAGAGATATTTCACTTTTTTGGTTAAATTTGTTCCCAGGTATTTTATTTTTAGCTATTCTAAATGGGATTAATTTCTTGGTTCCTTTTTGCAGTTATTTCCTGTTGTACAATACAGAAATGCAAATGGTTTTTATCTGTTGATTTTGTATCCTGTAACTTTATTGTGTTTGCTTATCAATTACAGTAGTTTTTTTTTTTTTTGTTTGTTTGTTTGTATTGTTTTGTTTTTTGGTGAAGTCTTTAGGTTTTTCTAGTTATAGAATCATACCATCTGAAAACAATTTGACTTCATGCTTGTTTGTTTTTGAGTTAACTCCTTCTTAATCTTTTTTTTTTTAATTCAGATTAATATGAGGGCACAAATGTTTAGGTTACATTGTTTTCATTTAAATGTAGAGTTCAGGGCGGCGCCTGTGGCTCAGCGGGTAGGGCGCCGGTCCCATATGCCGGAGGTGGCGGGTTCAAACCCAGCCCCGGCCAAAAAAAAAAAATAAATAAATGTAGAGTTCAGGTCATGGTTGTAGTTGAGGTATTGACTTCTACCTTTTTAATTTGAAGTCATTTCTTTCTTTCCCTAATCTGTTTGCTCTAGCTAGTAATTCTAGTACTACACTGAATAATAGTGGTGAAAGTGGGCATCCTTGTCTTTTTTTCAGTTATTAGAGGAAAGGTTTTCAGTTTTTTCCTATTCAGTGTAATACTAACTATAGGTCTCTCATATATGGCTTTACTGTGTTGAGGTTAAGTTTCTTTTATGCCCGGTATTTTGAGAAATGTTATCATGAAGAGGTGCTGAATTATATCAAATGCTTTTTAAGCATAAATTGAAGCAATTATATGGTTGTTGTTGAGTTAATATGATACATCACATTGATAGATTTACATATATTGAGCCATCCTTGCATCCCTTGAATTCCTCATGATCATAATAAATAACCTTGTGAATGTGCGCTGGAATTAGATGTGCTAGTGTAGTGTTGAGGATTTTTGCATTCATATTCATTGGAGATATTGGCCGATAATTTTCTTCATTGTTGTTATTGTATATTGTCTTGGGTATCAGGATGATATAGACCTTGTACAATGAATTTGGGGGTCGTCTTTCCTTGATTAGGAGAGACTCTTTCACTCTATTTTCTTTATAAGGCTGATAATTCTCATAATTTCCCTTTTGAGGCTATTTTCTGAAAGGAAAGGACCCTTCCTTTCTTGGAGGCTTCCTTCTGTTGTTGTTGCTCTTTTTTTCTTTTTCCTCCTCTATTTTCAAATAGCCTGTCTTCAACCTCACCATTTTTTTTCCTCTGCTTGGTCAATTCTGTTGTTGAGGATTAAAATGCATTTCTCAATTTGTCAATTGAATACTTGCGCTCCAGATTTTCTGCTTGATGTTTATTAATATTTTGAGACAGAGTTTCACTTGGTCACTCTTGGTAGAGTGCTGTGGCATGTTAGCTTACAGCAACCACAAACTCTCAGGTTCAATTGATTCTCTTGCCTCAGCCTCCCAGGTAGCTGGGACTACAGGTGCCCACCACAGCACCTGGCTATTTATAGAGAAGGGGTCTCGCTCTTACTCAGGGTGGTCTCAAACTCATAAGCTCAGGCAATTCACCTGCCTCAGCCTCCCAAGTACTGGGATTATAGGCATGAGCCAATGTGCCCTGCTGATGTTTATTATTATCATTTTCTTTGTTAATTTCTTCTTTTAGGCTTTTTTTTTTTTTTTGAGACAGAGTCTCACTGTGTTCACCTTGGTAGAGTGCTGTGGAATCACAGCTCACAGCAACCACCAATTCTTGGGCTTAAGCAATTCTGTAGCCTCAGCCTCCCAAGTAGCTGGGACTACAGGTGTCCGCCACAGTGCCCAGCTACATTTTTGTTGCAGTTGTCCTTGTTTAGCTGGCCAAGGCTGGGTTTGAACCCTTCAGTCTGGGTGCATGTGGCCAGCACCCTACCCACTGAAGTATGGGCCTAAGCCTTTTTTTAGTCTTTTTATGAATTCCTTCTCTGTGTTGTCCTGAGGTTCCCTGAGCTCCTCAGGACAGATATTTTGAATTCTTTGTCTCAAATGTCATATATCTCCCTTGCTCTGGGATTTGTGACGGGCACCTTATTTAGTTTGTTTGGGTATTCTTTTCCTGGGTATTCTTGATGCTTATGATCTGGTCCGTTGGTCACACGTCTACTGCTCATGTGTGAGCATGAAAGAGTAGGTAAGTGTTCTATTATTCACAGGCTAGACATATTTGACTGCATCCTTCCCCACAAGGCATTCCAGATATTCAAAAGGAATTAAGTATTGTGACTAAGTCTTTGATAACTGCTGCTTTATCAGAAATGGGATGTCCCAAGCCTAGTAATGCTGTGACTCTAGCAGATTCCTGGTGGTACCACCTTGATGGGCTTGGGTAAGATAGGGGAGAACTCCCTAGATAACCAGGAAAAGTCTCTTCCTCACTGTCTGTGAAGGGCTGCTGAAATTGGGAGAAGAATGATGTGGTTACACTTCATGGCTACCAGTGCCAGGTCACACCTAAATCCAGCACTGTCTCACTCAAAGACCATAGTGACCTGGCTGCCCCTGATTTTAATTCAAATCCCAAGGCTCTTTGGTCAGCCAGTGACTTAAGGGCAGCATGTTTACTTCTGGTCCAGGGTGAATTCAAAAATACTCTCTAGGAGCTGAGGCCTAGATTTAGTTTGGTACACTCCTATGCTGTGGCTAAGCTGGTGTCTAAGTTCCAAAACAAAGTCCTCCAAAATATTCCCTTTCTTTCTCCCAACTGGAAGAAGACTTTCCCTACACTGCACTGCCTGAAGTCAGGGGAGAGGTGAAATAGGCTTGGCCACCGCTGCTTATGTTTCATGGGTGCACCCAAAGTCCACTGGTTCTGGGCCAGTGCAGGCAAAAGAATTGCCCAAGTACTGCAGCTTTTGTAGCATGATTGCCTTATGAATTTAACCCAGGCCCCAGTCTGCTTTTTGTCATCTAGCTATGGTGGCTAGCTGGAATTTGGATTTCTGGGTAGAAGATTTACTCTGGGCGGATCTAAATGCTCCCTCTGTGGACAGTGGCAGAATTCTTCCCTATGCTGTGTTCCCCCGTAGCAGGATGGCCCTTGAATTTCAATGACTATCCTATAATCACACAGAATCTCTCAGATCCCACACAGATCTCTCTCTCCATCCTACTTGCCTTGCTGGCATGGCATCACTGGGGCCTGGGATAGGGCTGGCATGGGCAGTGCGAGATTGTCTTTTCTTCCCTCTTGAACGCCTCTTTCTTTGCCGTATGTTTAAAATTCAGTAGTATGATCACTCACCAGATTTTTGCTTCATCTGAAGGTCGTTGCTTGTGTGGATAGTTGCCAGATTTGTTGTTTGTGCCGAGGAACTATCTGCCAGAGGTTTCTGTTTTTCCATCTTGCTGTTCCCTGGATATATGGCTTCAATTTTTAAGTCAAACTAGAGGTAAGAGAATTTCTAACAAATTTTTGATATAAAGCATTTATTAAATGTGATAAAATTCCTTGCCATTTGTGACAGTGGTTGACCAGTCAAAGGGTCATGACCCTGTTTATTTAGCTACTGTGTAACTTCAAGGGAGTAGGGTGTGAAGTTAAAGATAACGTTTGAGACCTGGAGAGTATTATACATAGCAGCCTTTCAAAGCCTCAGTGATCTTGTCTGTAAAATGTCTATAATCATTAGGATCTTAGGTGTTGACATTGAAGAAAGGATATTGAGTGCTGAAAGAGATAGAAGCCTTCACATATACAAGCTAGGAATAACATATTGTGGAATGTGGGTTAATATAGATGAATCAGTAGATGTTTATTAAGTACCTACTAATTATGAGCACTTTAAAGGTATGGAAAATGTAGAGAATACATCTCTGCTCTCAAGGTGGGAAAGCAGTGGTAAAGATAAAGTGATGGTAAGCAGGAGGACATTGCCTCATCCCACGGGCCCAGCTCTCAGCTGTCCTCAAGGAATGAAGCGTCATCTGTGTACAAACACGTTCGAGCTTCACAGCCAGACTGTAAGTTGGGTTCAGCGTGTTCACCTCCCTTGTAAAAAGGAAACTAAAGCACCAAGAAATCTAGTAAATTTGTCAAGTTCACACAAACAGGGAATAGTGAGATTGGGTCTAAAGAGCAGAGTGAGCTTACAGTCTACAATAATGACTTCTGTATATCACAAAAAAAAAAAAAAATCCTGAATTTTGTCTTCAAATCTTCAACAGTAATTTTATGCTCATTCCAATAATGTAGATGGAGCTAAATCATATAATATTCACTAGAAGAAATCTTACACAAGAATATGTTCTGTATGATCTCATTTATATAAAGTTCCAAGGAAAATTTGATCTCTGTTCTGCTTAGGAACCAGATTTTTAGGGCTTCAAAAATATGTCAAAATATTTATTTTAATTAAGTTATTTTTTAACCAAGTAAATTCCATGGGCATTTGATCAGCTGACTAAGCTGTACTTTCATTAGGAATAGTGAATCCTGGGTGTGAGAATGAGTAGGTCCCTTGGACCCAGAAGACAGACCAGTAAGCCACAAAAGATTATTCTTGGCTCTTTAGGTTCAATGGAGTTTGTCCTGCCGAGTTTTGGACTGACTTGGGAGCCATCCCCCCTTTCTTCTTTCTTTTTTTTTGGAACTGAAATGTCCACCCTATGCCTGCCCCACCATTGTATTTTGAATGGACACAACATACCTGATTTAAAATATTCACAACTCAGGGGGAGGAATTTTGTACATTGAATTTCATGCATATCTGATTTAAGTAACATTTTGATGAGATTTGGGGCTTCCGACTTGAGAACTGATGCTGAAACTAGTTGAGATTTTTGGCACTGTTGGGGTACAATAAATGTATTTTTTAGGCGGGAATGATGTACATTTGGGGGAGCCAGAGTTAGCATGCTGTACACTGAATATTTGTGCCCACTATTTTGTATATTGGAGGCCTAATTCCCAAAGTGATGGTAATTAGAGGTAGAGTTTTTTGGAGATAATTGCATTTTCATAAGATCATGGGATACAGTCACCATATTGGAATTGGTATCCTTACAAGTGGATGGAAGACAGAGCACTCATGCTCTCTCTCTCTCTCCCCCACCCCACGTGAGGATACGATGAGTAGATGACTATCTGCCAACTAAGATGAGGGCCCTTGCCAGTCACCAAATTTCCTGGAACCATACTGAAGACCTTGGACTTCCCATATTCCAGAAATTTGAGAAATAAATGTCTGTTCTTTAACCCAGCCAGTCCACAACAACCTGAAATAAGTAAGATAGATTGGCATGTGCAATTGACTATAATAAAAGCCTCAACAACTAACTTATCAGAAAAATCACCTGGAAAATGTACTAAAGTGCAAAATTTTAGGTCTTAAAGCCCTGTAGATTTTGCTTTGGTAGCGCTGGATATGGGCCCTGAATATGAATTTTTAATAAGCATCACACTTGATTTTAATGAAGGTGATTTCAAATGCTCTACTTTGAAGAACACTGCTTGGCATCCAGTTCACACTCAGTGATGATGTTTTATGCCTTTGACATCATACAGGTATAATTTGCCTACCATATCCCAGCAAGTAAGTGATAAAGTGAAAATTCTGATATCTGTTTCATAGGGCTTTCAAGATTAATGAAAGGGATTAAACATGTAAAACATAATGCGAGTAAATGTGTGCTGTTATTTTTGGACACAAATAGTTACTTAAACCAGAAACAGTGATTTTCAATTTGTAAATATCTACCTCCCTAGAATCTAAACTACCTAAATTTATGGGAATATTGACTTCTAAACTGGCATGTGGAAGAAAAAGAAAGAAAACTATTGACTATTTGGCACATTATTATATCCTAGAACTTGCTCAAGTTCTCATCTAGCAAGCATTGGGGTCTGTTTCACTTCACATTCACTTAATTCCCAAATGACTACAAATAGTGGGACACATTTTCTTTACCGGGGAAATTAGTGACTTTGGAGAGATTATCGTGAAATAGGAAGCCCCATAAGCTTGAGGTGGTGGTGTACTGTAGTTAAACATAGAAGCCCCAGACAGAGCGAGGGAAGGCTGAAAGAACCGCAAGGTCACATTGTGTTTACAGCAAAGGCTCATCCCATCATTCCTTCCCTGTGTGGCGCTGTTCAGTTTAGCCTCAGTCAGGGAGAGCTGGTGTACTAGCAGATTTTGTTCTCAAACCTGGAACAGGGACAGTGCTTCCAAGGAGCCCATGTCATATTCTGCAAAGCCTGTCTGAGTCTCAGTTGGAAATCATGAGAACGAGTCTATCAGGACTTACATGGAGCAGGGTCCTGTGTTCTGTGACTTTTTAGGGCCATGTTTTATGATTCATTATGAGAATAGGGGCCTGAATAGGAATAAGGTGAACAGTAATTATGAATCATGTGGGAGGCAAATTGTAAAACTGTTGCATTTTGAACTTTCCTCTGGAGTTAATATATTTCTTAGTCAGTGGTTATTTCCTGCAATTAACCCAGGTTTTTGGTGGTCATTCTATCTTAGCTGAACTAGACCACATTACAAAACAAACAAACAAACAAAAAAAAAACATTGACTATACTCTTATCATTCTAGTTATGTGACTCAAGACATTAAATAAGTTCACATGTGAAATGATACCAAGAGAAAACTGATTTACCAAACTCTCTTTTCATCTAGACTTTCATGTCCTACTGACCTTTCCAGGACGGAACACACAAAACAAAAGTCTGTGTTCCTGTCTGCAAGGTGTTTACTCAACCTGTGTGTGGCAGTTCTATTCTCAAGATGACAAAAATACACAAGAGAATCACAACTTAGATTTCTGAAATGTCAATTTTGCCTGAAGATTTGGAAGAAATTATTTTTAGACTCAAAAATGTAGAAATTTATTATGAAGCCAAGCATAAAATTGTCTGGCCTGTGGTAGTACTGCAGGCTGCCCTGGGACTGTAGGCCCCATGCCTTGGGTAGTCCTGTTTATTCTGACTGTCAAGCGCCTTCCCTGTACCAGGCAATGTTCAAGTGTTCTGCCTGTCCTCTCTCATTTTGCCTTCACATGATGGTATAGCTATTATTATCCCCATTTTACAGATGGGAAAGCTGAGGCTTACAGACTACAAAAGCTTACACACTGCTACGTAGTAAATAGCAAAGCTTGACTTTACATTTATATTTGAAGTTGGCAAATTTGTACCCTTAATACAGATTTATGGTGAATCTTGATCTTTTCAGTTACCCTGTAGCTGTGAATAGGATTTCATGGACATATTTAACAATTAGCAAATTAAGTAAGAATAAAGGAGTAGCTAGTTACATGTGAAGTTTCATTTCTAGAAAGCCTGCGTGATTTTTTTTTTTTCAATTTCCAGAAACTCCACTGATATATTTCTTTGGTAGGCTTTTGTAGGTTTTATTTGGTGAGAAAGAGCAAATTTCTTTTAGGGTATCATGCCCTTCCTTAAAAATCAACCACCTATTCTTTAAGTGGAAGGCTAATACAAGCAGTCCCCAAGTTACAAATATCCAACTTTCACATAACTTGCACTTACCAACAGGAGCTATTACAGTTAAGTCTCCAAGTTACAAACATCCGACTGATGTATAACTCACACTTCAAATGGAGTTTATCACAACTAACAGGTAAATATACCTCTTCCAACTTACATACAAATTCAACTTAAGAACCTGCCTACAGAACTCAACTTGTGCGTAGCCGGGGGAATGCCTGCAGTGACATTCCATAACGCATTCTTCTTTTTCCGAAACTGGAATTTACAATGGCTTCTGGTTCATAGTAAGTGCAATGTTTATGCAGAGAGAATTTTCTTGTATTTCTCATAGTACATGATCTCAGAGTTAAAATGAGTTTGCTCTTAGCAGCTGAGGACTCATATTCCTGTATTTTTCTCAAGCTAATGCCTTGTGCCTTTATAGTTTCAAGTTCGGTCCAAAAACCTTGAAAGTCAAAGATAAGTAGTTAGCTCCTCTGTTTCAGAACTGATCCTACACTGCAATTTTATGAATTACATATATGAGATTGAGGTGTGAAAACTTTTAATTGTCTCTGAAAAGTAGTGTTTGTTTGAATTATCTCTAGGCAACAAAAACACCTCACTGGGTCTGGCCAGTGCTTCACCATTCATCAGGAGGTCTCAGGTAAATTATCTCATCTTGTACTCACAACAGCCCTGGCAGGTCTGTCATGATTATGCACATTTTATAGTTTCGGGTAAGTTAAAAGGTAGCTGGGAAGTGGTGAGGCAGTCCAAGACCCAAGTCTTCTGTGTCCAAGTCTGAGCCTTGCCTAAATCATACCTGACTTCTTTTGATCCTTTCTACCTAACAGAAGCAGCCAGGGTGCATCCTGTGATGAGTAGGCACTTCTCAGCCTGGAGTTCATGAGCTGGTTGATATGATGAACAGCAACTTTTGGTGACCTTTCACCTCTTCTCTTCCCTCTTTGGCACTCGTTCCCACCACTGGAATCTCATACTGGGTTTAGCTGTACAAAAGTCCGTGAGCTACAGCCTTCTGGACATTCCTGCCCTCTGTGATGATCTAGTTTCAAATATCAAGGGTTTTACTTACTTCTAGCCATCTTAAAAGAGTTGTCACGAATGAAAAACAGACAAACAATTTTCCGGCAAAATCTTTGCAACTAACGATAGAATCACTATTTTTCAGGAATTATTTTTGTTTCAGTCAGAAACTATCTAAAGACTCTGACTTGACTCGGAGGTATAAATCATCATGGCTTCCTCCCTCCCTCTGTCCTTCCTCCCTTCTATCCATAAATGAACATACTTTGGTGAGATCAACTAAACATCTTAAATGTGCCAGGTAAGGGGCCAAGCAGTGTAGATAAAGTGTGAAATGGTGCAGCCTCTGCCTCAGAATCTGACCAGGAAGGCAGACATGTTGACAATCAGGATACAAAGAAGTGCTCTGTTGGAAGAGCCCTTTGTTAACTTTCGCTGAGGAAATGATTGAGCAATTGAAAGTAGTGAAGTCATTTCTGGTTTTAAAATGTGTGCAATTAGTAAGCTATAAATAGATACATCAAAAACCTCAAAAACACCAAATAAGACACAGGCTTATGAGAGATATTTCTGATAGAGGGGATCTTTATTTCTTTGAAATAATGCCATGTGAATAGTGGCAAATTGCCCTCATAGAGATTAAATTTTTGGATTATTTTCCCTATCTTTCTTTTCTGATGAAGTGCAGTACCATAAAAATTACCTTGTAATTATTTGGAATTTGTTTTTCTTTTTTTTTATGTTTTGATGAATATATTCATATAAAGTGGTAAAATCAAGCTAATTAACATATCCATCATCTCACATACTTATCATTTTTGGGTGACCCCTCACTTTTTTTCTTTTTTTATATATATATATTTTTTTTATTGTTCGGGATTCATTGAGGGTACAATAAGCCAGGTTACACTGATTGCAATTGTTAGGTAAAGTCCCTCTTGCAATCATGTCTTGCCCCCATAAAGTGTGACACACACCAAGGCCCCACCCACCTCCCTCCTTCCCTCTTTCTGTTTCCACCCCCATAACCATAATTGTCATTAATTGTCCTCATATCAAAATTGAGTACATAGGATTCATGCTTCTCCATTCTTGTGATGCTTTACTAAGAATAATGTCTTCCACGTCCATCCAGGTTAATACGAAGGATGTAAAGTCTCCATTTTTTTTAATGGCTGAATAGTATTCCATGGTATACATAGACCACAGCTTGTTAATCCATTTCTGGGTTGGTGGGCATTTAGGCTGTTTCCACATTTTGGCGATCGTAAACTGAGCTGCAATAAACAGTCTAGTACAAGTGTCCTTATGATAAAAGGATTTCTTTCCTTCTGGGTAGATGCCCAGTAATGGGATTGCAGGATCAAATGGGAGGTCTAGCTTGAGTGCTTTGAGGTTTCTCCATACTTCCTTCCAGAAAGGTTGTACTAGTTTGCAGTCCCACCAGTAGTGTAAAAGTGTTCCCTTCTCCCCACATCCACACCAGCATCTGCAGTTTTGAGATTTTGTGATGTGGGCCATTCTCACTGGGGTTAGATGATATCTCAGGGTTGTTTTGATTTGCATTTCTCTAATATATAGAGATGAGGAACATTTTTTCATGTGTTAGCCATTCGTCTGTCGTGTTTAGAGAAACTTCTATTCATGTCTCTTGCCCATTGATATAAGGGATTGCTGGCTTTTTTCATGTGGATTAATTTGAGTTCTCTATAGATCCTAGTTATCAAGCTTTTGTCTGATTGAAAATATGCAAATATCCTTTCCCATTGTGTAGGTTGTCTCTTTGCTTTGGTTATTGTCTCCTTAGCTGTACAGAAGCTTTTCAGTTTAATGAAGTCCCATTTGTTTATTTTTGTTGTTGTTGCAATTGCCATGGCAGTCTTCTTCATGAAGTCTTTCCCCAGGCCAATATCTTCCAGTGTTTTTCCTATGCTTTCTTGGAGCATTTTTATTGTTTCATGCCTTAAGTTTAAGTCCTTTATCCATCTTGAATCAATTTTTGTGAGTGGGGAAAGGTGTGGGTCCAGTTTCAGTCTTTTACATGTAGACATCCAGTTCTCCCTATACCATTTATTGAACAGGGAGTCTTTCCCCCAAGTTATGTTCTTGTTTGGTTTATCAAAGATTAGGTGGTTGTAAGATGTTAGTTTCATTTCTTGGTTTTCAATTCGATTCCAAGTGTCTATATCTCTGTTTTTGTGCCAGTACCATGCTGTCTTGAGCACTATGACTTTGTAGTACAGACTAAAATCTGGTATGCTGATGCCCCCAGCTTTATTTTTGTTACAGAGAACTGTCTTAGCTATACGGGTTTTTTTCCGGTTCCATACAAAACGCAGAATCATTTTTTCCAAATCTTGAAAGTACGATGTTGGTATTTTGATAGGAATGGCATTGAATAGGTAGATTGCTTTGGGAAGTATAGACATTTTAACAATGTTGATTCTTCCCATCCATGAGCATGGTATGCTCTTCCATTTGTTAATATCCTCTGCTATTTCCTTTCTGAGGATTTCATAGTTTTCTTTATAGAGGTCCTTCACCTCCTTCGTTAGGTATATTCCCAGGTATTTCATTTTCTTTGAGACTATGGTGAAGGGAGTTGTGTCCTTAATTAGCTTCTCATCTTGACTGTTATTGGTGTACACAAAGGCTACTGACTTGTGGACATTGATTTTATATCCTGAAACATTACTGTATTTTTTGATGACTTCTAGGAGTCTTGTGGTTGAGTCTTTGGGGTTCTCTAAGTATAAGATCATGTTGTCAGCAAAGAGGGAGAGTTTGACCTCCTCTGCTCCCATTTGGATTCCCTTTATTTCCTTGTCTTGCCTAATTGTATTGGCTAGAACTTCCAGCACTATGTTGAATAGTAAAGGTGACAGAGGACAACCTTGTCTGGTTCCAGTTCTAAGAGGAAAAGCTTTCAGTTTTACTCCATTCAGTAAAATATTGGCTGTGGGTTTGTCATAGATAGCTTCAATCAGTTTTAGAAATGTGCCACCTATGCCTATACTCTTCAGTGTTCTAATTAGAAAAGGAGGTTGGATTTTATCAAATGCTTTTTCTGCATCTATTGAGAGGATCATGTGATCTTTATTTTTGCCTCTGTTAATATGGTGGATAACGTTTATGGACTTGCGTATGTTAAACCAGCCTTGCATCCCTGGGATGAAGCCTACTTGATCATGATGAATGACTTTTTTGATGATAAGCTGTAATCTATTGGCTAGGATTTTGTTGAGAATTTTTCCATCTATATTCATGAGTGAGATTGGTCTGAAATTCTCCTTTTTGTTTGGGTCTTTTCCTGGTTTTGGTATCAGGGTGATGTTTGCTTCATAGAATGTGTTGGGGAAGATTCCTTCTTCCTCAATTTTTTGGAATAATTTCTGCAGTACAGGAATAAGCTCTTCCTTGAAGGTTTGATAGAATTCTGGAGTGAAGCCATCTGGACCAGGGCATTTTTTAGTTGGAAGCTTTTTTATTGTTTCTTTGATCTCAGTGCTTGAAATTGGTCTGTTCAGGAGGTCTATTTCTTCCTGGCTAAGTCTAGGGAGAGGGTGTGATTCCAAATATTGGTCCATTTCCTTCACATTGTCAAATTTCTGGGCATAGAGTTTCTGGTAGTATTCAGAGATGATCTCTTGTATCTCTGTGGGATCAGTTGTTATTTCCCCTTTATCGTTTCTGATTGAGGTTACTAGAGATTTTACTTTTCTATTTCTAGTAAGTCTGGCCAATGGTTTATCTATTTTATTTATTTTTTCAAAAAACCAACTCCTTGTTTCATTAATTTTCTGAATGATTCTTTTGTTTTCAATTTCATTGATCTCTGATTTGATTTTGGATATTTCTTTTCTTCTACTGAGTTTAGGCTTAGATTGTTCTTCTTTTTCCAATTCCATAAGATCTCTTGTGAGACTGTTGATGTGCTCTCTTTCTGTTTTTCGAATGTAGGCATCTAAAGCGATGAATTTTCCTCTCAAAACTGCTTTTGCAGTATCCCACAGGTTTTGGTAGCTTGTGTCTTCATTGTTGTTATGCTCAAGGAAGTTAATGATTTCCTGTTTTATTTCTTCCTGCACCCATCTGTTATTCAACAGAAGATTGTTTAATTTCCATGCCTTTGGGTGGGGTCGAGCATTTTTGTTAGAGTTGAGTTCCACCTTTAGTGCCTTATAGTCTGAAAAGATACAAGGTAAAATTTCAATGCTTTTGATTCTGTTGATATTTGTTTTGTGTCCCAGGATATGATCAATTTTGGAGAATGTTCCATGGGGTGATGAGAAGAATGTATATTCTTTATCTTTGGGATGGAGTGTTCTATATGCGTCTATCAAGCATAGTTGTTCTAGGGTCTCATTTAAATCTTTTATATCTTTGTTTAATTTCTGTTTAGAGGATCTGTCCAACTCTGTAAGAGGTGTGTTAAAGTCCCCTGTTATGATGGTATTATCAGATATCATATTGCTCAGACTGAGTAAGGTCTGCTTCAAGAATCTGGGAGCATTTAAATTGGGTGCATAAATATTTAGAATTGAAATGTCTTCTTGTTGTAGTTTTCCCTTGACCAATATAAAGTGACCATCTTTGTCTTTTTTGACTTTAGTTGCTTTAAATCCACATGTATCTGAAAATAAGATTGCAACTCCTCTTTTCTTCTGAATTCCATTTGCCTGAAAAATTGTCTTCCATCCCTTGACTCGGAGCTTTAATTTGTCTTTTGAAGCCAGGTGTGTTTCTTGCAGACAGTAAATGGATGGCTTGTGTTTTTTAATCCAGTCAGCCAATCTATGTCTCTTCAGTGGGGAATTCAAGCCATTAACATTTATGGAGATAATTGATAAGTGTGGTAGTATTCTATTCGTCTTATTTGGTGAGAGTCCATTGCTTAGTTTTATCTTTTGCATCAGTGTGGAGGTTAGGCTCTGTCCTTTGATTTCTGAGTTCTTACTTTGCTGCTGATCCATTGTGGTGGTCAGTGTGCAGAACAGGTTGAAGTATTTCCTGTAGAGCTGGTCTTGTTGCGGCGAATTTCCTCAATGTTTGTATATCCATAAATGATTTGATTTCTCCATCAATTTTGAAGCTTAGCTTAGCAGGGTACAGAATTCTGGGCTGAAAATTGTTCTGTTTAAGTAGATTAAAGGTAGATGACCATTGTCTTCTTGCTTGGAAAGTTTCATTAGAGAAGTCTGCGGTCACTCTGATGGATTTGCCCCTGTAGGTCAACTGGCGCTTACTCCTGGCAGCTTGCAGAATCTTTTCTTTTGTCTTGACTTTGGACAGGTTCATCACAATGTGTCTTGGAGAAGCTCGGTTAGAGTTGAGGCGACCTGGGGTCCGATATCCCTCTGAAAGCAGTGTGTCAGACTCTTTGGTGATGTTTGGGAAATTTTCTTTTATAATATTCTCTAGTATGGCTTCCATTCCTCTGGGGCATTCTTCTTCCCCTTCTGGAATTCCTATAACTCGTATGTTGGAACGCTTCATAAAGTCCCATAATTCTGACAGTGAACGTTCTGCTTTCTCTCTCTTCTTTTCTGCCTCTTTTACTATCTGAGTTATCTCAAAAACTTTGTCTTCTACCTCTGAAATTCTTTCTTCTGCATGGTCTAACCTGTTGCTGATACTTTCCATTGCATCTTTAAGTTCCCCGATTGACTGTTTCATTTCCTTCAGCTCTGCTATATCCTTTTTATATTCTTCATATCGTTCATCTCTGATTTGATTCTGTTTTTGGATTTCCTTTTGGTTATTTTCCACTTTATTAGCAGTTTCCTTCATTGTTTCCATCATTTCTTTCATTGTTTTCAAGATGTGTATTCTAAATTCCCTTTCTGTCATTCCTAACATTTCTGTATAGGTGGAATCCTCTGCAGTAGCTACCTCATGGTCCCTTGGCGGGGTCGTTCTGGACTGGTTCTTCATGTTGCCTGGAGTTTTCTGCTGATTCTTCCTCATGAGTGATTTCTTTTATCTGTTTCCTTGCCCTAATTTTCCTTTCACTTCCTCTTGCTCTTTAAGATCTTGTGCCTGTGGACTAAGGGTTACAGGACCAGAAGGGTGAGAAGATTGAAGAGCAAAAAAGGGATGAAAGAAAGGAGGACCGAGTGATAAGAAAAAAAAAAAAAAAAAAAGAAAGATAGAGAAAGGAGAGGGGGTGGGGATAAGGAATATTTACAAAAAGAAGAGAGGCACAGAAAGAGGGAGACAGGGCAATATAGGTGTACAGTAGGGTACTTTGACACAACCTTAAAAAACCCCACCTTCTGGGGGTGCCCCAGTTGGGTGGTTCCCTTGAGGTCAGCAGCTCTTTGCTAACCTGATCAGACACAGTACCCCACCTCCACCAAGTAGAGAGGAAAGACAAAAGTGCTATAAATCAAACCAAAACAAGCAAACAGAAAACTTTACGGGGATACAATGGGGGTGAAAAACCAAATGATAGCGGTAGAAACACTAGCAAAAATGAAGTTGTAGTTATTAAAAAAGGCAGCAATGGGAAATTATAATTAAACTAGAAAAATTGAGAAAGAAAAAGGGATCTGTATGGAAAAGATTGAAATTAAAAAACAAAAGAACATCAACAATGTCAAAATAAACAAACAAAAAAAAAAAAAAAGAAAAAATACACAACCAAAAACAAAGCAGTTTGTATATGTTATTGAATATTGTCTGGGCAACACGTGGTCTTATGGGGTATGAGATGTTAGTCACAGTTCTGATACGACTGGAGGCAGCTGATCTCAAACCCCAGCAGGTAGACACCCTAAATCTCTCTTCAGCCCACTTAAAAGGCACTTTGAACTTGTAAACTTGCTGAGCAGAAGCTTTCCCAGCTTTCTTGCTGGAATCACTGCTGAAGTGGCTATCCACTTTCCCAGGGTGCCAAAACCGGTCTCACTCTGTCCCTGAGGGTTAGGGCTGCAAGGCGGCTCAGACCCCACCCTTAGGCTACTTGGTTGCTGGGTTACCAGCTCCCACCCGTTTCTAGCTCTGCGACCCTGAGGGCGGAGCTTGCCGGGGCAGATCACTGACAATGGATCCGTGTGACCCACCGCCAAACACTATTAGCTCTGTCTGGCTCAGCGGCTCAAACTGGGGCCCTAGACAACGGCCAAAGTTCTCCGCACTCCCGCTCAGGCCTTCCCCAAGGCAGTTCAACTCAGTGCCAAGTCCAAGGACATCAAAACAGTTCACAGGTAAGGCCTTTCTGGTTTGCAGTCTCGCTGCTACTGAACTTACAGTTGTGGGCGGGTTTAGACGGATTGAACACACGCGACCACTTGCCGGTTTTCCACTGTTTTAGTCCTCCTCTTGGGGTCCAGAAGTCTCTCGCTGACTCCCTGTAGCCTCATAGGAGTGATGATAGGCAGTTCCCACCAGCCAGAGATGCCTGGAGTCCTATCTCCCCCGACTCACGATGCCCAGATGCAAGGAAGCTGTTACTCGGCTGCCATCTTCGCAAGGAATAATTTCTATTCTTTTAAATTTACTGAGGTTAGACTTGTCACCTAAGATGTGATCAATTTTGGAGGATGTTCTGTGGGCTGATAAGAAGAATGTGTATTCAGTTTTGTTAGGATGAAATGTTCTGTAGATATCTGTTAAATGCAATGTTGAATGGTTAAGTTTAAGTCTAAAATTTCTTTGCATAGCTTCTTATTGGAGGATCTATCCAACACTGCCCAAGGAGTGTTAAAATATTCAACTATTATAGAGCTAGAGGAAGTCAAGTTGCTTATGTCTTTTATAGTTTCTCTTGTAAATTGAGGAGCATTCTGGTTGGGTGCATATATGTTAATAACTGAAATTTCATCATATTGAGTGTTACTCTTAAGAAATATGAAGTGACCTGCCTTACCTTTTCCTTACTTTTGTTGGTTTAAAGCCTATTGTATCTGCAAATAGAATTGCAACACTTGTTTTTTTCTGATTTCCCTTTGCCTGAAATACAGATGACCATCCCTTCACCATGAGTCTATATTTATCTTTTAAGGCAAGGTGAGATTCTTGTATGCAGCAGATATCTGGCCTGAGTTTTTGTATCCAGTCAGCCTACCTGTGCCTCTTTAGAGGACAATTTAAGGCATTCACATTAATTGTAAATATTGATAAGCTTGGTAGAATTTGAGGTATTGAGTTTTTCAAAAGTCCAGTGGACATTTTTAATCCTTTAGCCACTGTGGAAGTTGGAATTTTATCAAAAGTTTCTGTGTGTGTTTACTTTTGTGGTGGAGCATTGTGATGGTCATTGTGGAGGATAGGTCTAAAGAATATCCTGGGGAGCTGGTTTAGTTATAGCGAATTTCTTCAACATGTGAATGTTTTAAAGTATTTAATTTCTCCATCATGAATGAAACTCAATTTAGCTGGCTACAGGATCCTGGGTTGAAAGTTATTTTGTTTTAGTAGATTAAAAGTTGATGGCCACCCTCTTTTAGGTTGAAAGGTTTCAGCAGAGAGATCTGCAGTCATTCTAATATTCTTCCCTTTGTAGTTTATGTTTTTCTTCAATTTGGCTGCTTGCATAATTTTCTCCTTTGTTTGAACTTTGGCAAAGTTAATTATAATGTGTAGGAGATTTCTTATTTGGGTTGAGTCATGCTGGGGTTCTGAAACTGCTACCTGAATTTCAGAATCTCTTGGCATGTCTGGAAAGTTCTCCTTCATAATCTCATGAAGAGGAGTCTCTGTGCCTTGTGAAGCAACTTTGTCCCATTCAGGGATTCCTATAAGGCGAATATTAGTTTTCTTCAAATTATCCTAGAGCTCTCTGAGAGAATGAATCATTTTTGCTCTCCATTTCACTTCCCCTTTGAGCATTTGGGAGCATTCAAAAGCTTTGTCCTCAATGTCAGAAATCCTTTCTTCTGCTTGTTCCATTCTGTTATTGAGGGATTCTAGTGTATTTCTCAGATCTTTGAGGGCTGCAAATTCTTGTCTCAATGTGTCAAAATCTTTGGTGATTTTGTCTTTGAATTCATTGAATTCTTGAAACAACTTTGGAAATGCTCCTTGAATTTCTAATTCCAACTTTACCTCCATTCTATTAATCTTATTTGCAATCCAAATTCTGAATTTGATTTCTGAAATTTCAGCCATCTGTATATGAATGGGATCTTCAGTCATGTCTGCCATGTTGTTCCTTGAGGGAGTTGATCTAATCTGGTTATTCATGTTACCGGATTTTTTCCACTGATTCTGCCCCATGATTATCTTACACCATTTTTCTAGGTGAGCAGATAAGGTGAAGTTGGGTTGGATGCTCCTGGAGTAGTGATTAACCAGCCCCTTTCCTCTAGAACTTTGCACAGAACCCGTACAGTGCTACATCCTGAGACACTGGGGACCTGTTTGGTGTGGTGGGGCTAAGCGGCTCTGTCTTATTTTCAGCTGGTCTCTGTACTCCCCTAGTGAATCTATTACTCTGGGTTGAAATCTCAGCTGTGGAGATATGCCAGCAATTAAGTCACCCTGCACGCCACAGGCAACAACTGGAAAAGGTAAATCAAACCTTCCCACAACCCCACATCCAGGGTACCACTTTGGATAGTCTTTGGGTGATTGGTCCAGTTCAAGAGGTCCAAATCATTTGTCCCAGTCCATACTGGTCTCAGGTGGGAGAGTTCAAAAGGTCTTTAGCAACTGGATAGCAGGAGTCTGCTGGCAGTTCAAGTATGACTCACTCCAGTGCTCTGTGAGGTCAGAAGGACCCCCCACCCCCAGAAAATGAATTAGTCTGGGAAGATTGATGCCTCCTTCCCCACCTTGCACCTCTGCCACACCCAGTCACTGTTAACCCCACAGGGCTGTGATCCAGTTCCCTCCAATGAGCAGATGCTCATGGGGTTTGTACCCACCTGAGTCACAGGGAGGTCTCTGTCTCCTCAGCCAGGCCTCTACACTCTGCCACCACCTGGCAGGGGGAGCTGAGTCCTGACAACCTTGGGTAGTTAATGGAAGCTGAGGTGGTTCACTCAGTTCCAGCCCCACATCTGATTGATGTTGCTGACGGTTATACTTGTGCAGAATTTCTGATCCTGTCCTGGCTATATTCCCCTGTGGACCAGGTACTGTTTGAATTCACAGAAACTGTGACTCAGCCCTGGTCTGTGCCACTGCCTGGAGCTGGTGTGTCTGTGTCTGCTGCAGTCTGTGTTGGGGTGGGTGTGGTTATAGCTCACACTTGGCTCTGAGTTGCCGCCTCCACTTGCCTGCCTTTGTCTCAACTATAATCCCCTGAGGGCCAGGTGCTTTTTAGGCTCACTAAAGCAGTCCTGGCTTAGCTCTGTCCTGGGAGTATGTGGTCTCTGCACACTTGTATTCTAGTCTCCTTCCCTGCTGCGCCCTGCCCACGCAGGTACTGCCTCAGGCATACCCTTTACTTGTGGGGCCTGCATTACCATGCCAGATCTGTTCTGCCAGTGTCTGCTACCGGAGAAGATGCCCGGCTTTCTCTGGTTGCTCAGAAAGACAGGGAGTGTCTCTCCAATATATCCCCAGGGGTGTGAGCCCTATTGTTCCCGCTGCTGCTGCTGTTGCTCTGTGCTGCAGGGCACCATCTCTCCCTTTTCCGTGTGGCTCCTTTAGTCCACCGTCTTCTCCTTACCCCCATGCTGCAGAATTAGCACAGACCTGCAACAGCCCATGCTCTGTCCATACCTCTCGAGAAAATGCCCAAGAATTTGGACTCCATGGGGGATAGGTTTCCAGACCTCGGGGTGAGAGTAGAGGGGAGTGCTGGGAGTTCAGAATTGCAGGAAGAGAATATGTACAATTTTATATAGTTTTATGCCTGGAAGGAGAGTGCCATGGCATCCTAATAGGCGAAGGAGGTCCAGTTTTCAGACGGTCTCTCCCATGGGATAAAATGGGAGGATGTTTGAACTCTGCTCACTTGTTTGTAGAAAGTATACTGTGAGCTGTTCTCTTGGGGGAGGGGACTCCCTTCTGCTTGGCGATGGACTTCGTACCTATTGTTTGTATCCTTTGGGTTGCACCTTGATTCAGCAGGGTTGATATGCATTCTTCAACCTTCTGTCTTGGCTCAGCTCCAAATCATCAGTTTACTTGCTAAACTTTTGTCCTTTAACTCTCCTTCTGGATGGGAGCCTCTATGGAAAGCTGGCTCCAGTTGGCTATCTTGCCTCTGACCCCTCCACCCTTAAGATCTTACCATGGTCTACAAAGCCCTATGTGAGCTGTCCTCTGGTAACTTCTGACCTCATATCTCATTCACTCTTCTTCAGCCACATTGGCCTTCTGCCTATTCCTCCACCATGTTGAGCTTGTTCGTATCTTAAGGACATTGTACTTAACTATTCCCTTTGTCCAGAACTATCTTCCATAGATTTGCTCATATGCTACGCCCCCTAATTCATTAAAAGCCTTGATTGAAAGACAAGGCTTCCTCAAAGAAGCTTTCCCTGATGATCCTATCTAAAAGAAGACCACCTGTCCCTTTCTAGCCCTTTGTTCTGCTTTTCTTTTGTAGCATTTATCATCACCTAGGATATAAGTTTGTATATTAGTGTATGGTCTATCTTCTTTACTAGAAGTTCCATGAAGTTAGGGAAATAAATGATTTATTATTATTATTATCTCCCTAGCACCTAGAACAATGCCTGGCATTTAATAGGTGCTCAATTAATGCTTGTTCATTTTTTTTCCTTTTGTCTTCAAATTAAACAATGTGTCATTATAAAGTTCCCAATTGCTTTTATGGCAAACTAAGGGGGTATGCCTAGAAAACTGTCATGAGTTGACCTTTGGAATTCTTCTAGCCCCTTCCACCATTGTCCTACTTCCACTTCAGGTTTTAGACTGATAAATCTACCTTGTCTGACTTCTGGTGCTTGCAATATACTGTTGCCTCTGCCTGGAACCCTTTTTCTCCCTTACAGTGGGAGAGAATCTAGTCATTCTGGCATTGACTCATATGGGGCATCACATTGATTTGTTTACCTGTCTCCATACTTACAGTATTCACTACAGTACAACTCCTGGGACAGTGTTTTATTCCCTGGTGAATCTCAGCCCCAAGCACAGTGGCTGGCACAGAGTAACCCTCAGTATATGATGCATGCTATTCTTGACTAAGTCTTCTACTGTAGAAATACTTTTTTTATTTTTTAGAAAATGATTTTAATGGGTTTTACCTTCTATAATAATGAAATGCCTTTAAAGCTGAGGTGAAACCAGGACAGTGTGTTTGGAGGCATAATTTCTTGAATGAGAGTGATGAAAAATCATAGCTTATCGCTGAGCCACCCTAGTGAGATCACAGCTTGGACACTGAGCTTAGTTTTATGCACCTTATGTTCTAGGTAACTGGAAGATGATTGCAAAAGATGGAAGTAAGAAGGATTAAGTGTGATTATTTATGAGGCATAGTTAAAAGGAGACAGCATGCATATGTTCACTAACTATAGGGAATAGACCGATACATACATATCTGATGAACAAATCTACCCAAAGAATACATTCAACACAGAACAACAAATGGATAAGATGAGGGAACAAAAAATATTGGCAAAAAATTTAGAAAAATTTTAGCTTATCATAAGATGGCTTTTATTGGCAACCAGAATTCTCCAGTAGCAGCCAAAAACCTTAATGAGTTGAGAAATTGTGGAGAGTGGAGCATTTGGGTATAACTGAGTTTCCTAAGAATCTATGCTTTGTATTACAAAAACAATGCATTGTTTTACCTTTTTCTAATATGATATTTTCATATTAGATAGGATTTTTCCCAAATAAATCCCCCCAAGCTTTGTGTCTAAAAGTATTATGACCTGTAACAAATGGCTGAGATGAATTATGCAGAGGGTTGAACTCTTCGACCTCTAAGGCCTTTCTAGTTTTGAAAATTCTGTTTCTATGGTAAAAGATTTCCTTGTAGTTTCTGTGTTCTTGGAGAGGATGTTGTTGGGAGTGTTGGACTAACGCAGAAGAACAACATGTAACTACTAGGCTTTCCACATACAAAGATGTTCCCAAGATATGTGATAATGGGAGGTTATTTTGAGGTTACTTGTGCCTCTTTAATTCATGTCTTACTTGCAACTTACCCTGCTTGCTTGTTGTGGTCATAACATAGTCATTTGTTGACTGCATATTTATTAAGTGCTTACTGTTGAATAAGCCAAAAACAAAGTTCTTGCCTCAAGGAACTTACATTTTGTTTGGAGCAGACAGATGATAAACAGAGGACAAATAAATGGCGACTGTAATTTAAGTATAGCTATTGATAGGCAGAAATGATATAATGGCACAACCCACACAGGTCTTTCACAAAATTGTCTTCTAGGTCTAAAGGTCACCCAGGACCAGGCATGGTAGCTCATGCCTGTAATCCTAGCACTCTGGGAGGCTGAGGTGGGTGAACTGCCTGAGCTCAGAAGTTTGAGACCAGCCTGAGCAAGAGTGAGACCCTGTCTCTACTAAAAATAGAAAAACTAGCCAGGTGCTGTGGCAAGTGCCTATAGTCCCAGCTACTCAGGAAGCTGAGGCAAAAGGATTGCTCAAGCCCAAGAGTTTGAGTTGCTACGTGCTGTGATCCAGAGCACTCTACCCAGGGCACAAAGTGAGACTATCTCTAAATAAATAAATAAATAAATAAATAAATCTCTCAAAATATCCAAGCCCTTTACTTGTGTTTCTTTAAGATCATACCATGAAAAATACATTGTCTTCAGTAATATCACTTTACATCTTCTTTTCTCCTTTTCTTGATCTTCTTTCTCCTCATCCTACCCTAATCCTCCTGAAGCCTTTTCCTTAATTCCTCAAAAAGTTCCTATTCCCTGGTGTAAACAAGGCTTTTGTTATTGTTTGGTTTGTATGTCTTACGGAGGACTTAGAAAGTATAATCAATCTTTTTTTTTTTTTTTAAATTTTTTTTGAGACAGTCTTGGTCCTCAAGCTCCTGGGCTCCAGCAGTCCTCTTGGCTCACCCTCTCAAGTAGCTGAGACTATAGGTGCCTGCCACAATGAGTGACTAATACCTCTATTTTTAGTAGTGACCAGGTCTTAATCTTGCTGAGGCTGGTTTTTTTTTTTTCTACTTCAAAGACTTTATTCTATAAAATAGAGTAAGTGTTTAATAAAATAGAACAAGTTTTCCAATGAGTCTATCAGAGGAGGTTGTGGGCGGGAGGATCACTTAGACTCAGGAGTTTGAGGTTGCCATGAGCTAGGCTGACACCTTTGCCCAGGCTTTACAAACAGAAAAAGGGCTGAAGGAAGCAAAAACAAAGGAAAGAATCACCAACTTATTATAGGGTTGGGCTCAGGCTGGTTTTGAATTCCTGAGCTCAACCAATCTTCCCACCTCAGTCTCCCAGAGTGGTAGGATTGCAGGCAGGTGTGAGTCACCAAACCTGGCCAGTACAATCCCTCTTAATTCTTCGAATGATGAGTGATACTAGGTGGTAGTGGCTTGGGGTTGTTCTGTATGTATATATACAACTTTTGAATTATTTTCATTCTGCTAGTCTCAATGACATGCAGAATGAAAGGGTAGAGGGTACTGCCCTGCCAGTACCCTCTATTCTCTTATGATTTCAGTGCATCCCAGCTTGACTCTTAATGGATAGCACTTATATCTCTGGCTTTCTCTCACCACTGTGGCAACTCTGTTCCCTTGTGAAGCCTGGCAAACAAACCAGGGAATTAATAGTCCCTGCAAGCAGCCCCCAATCATTGACTGTTGTGAATTGATGTTCAAATAATCCAGTTCTCTTCTCTCATAGGTGAGATAACTCAATCTAATGCATGTATTCCATATTATGTCCTAGAGAGCCCTAGGAGGATTAAGCTCTAGATGCCCCTAGTGGTAACATGCTATAAAGGGCACTTGTTCTTATCTGTTTTCCCTTCCCTATTTCACTCTCCTAATCTCTTACTGATATTTCCTACAATTACCTCCTAAATAAACTACTTGCACTCAAATACCTGCCTCAGGATCTGATTCTCGGAGAATTAAAACTAATGTGATTGTTATTTCAGTCTCATTGCAGATCAGATAGTGACATCTCACTGGTTGTCTCGGCATTTGGAGATCCTGGGTCCAAGGCAAGCGCCATGTCTTAATGCTTTTTTGTGAATATATGCATTGCTCAAGGTCATGGTTGACCTTCAGCCAGCAGTCAGCATCACCCACAGATGAAGTAATACCTGTATGCTCATATTAGGCTGCCCTACAACAGTGTAATAATCATTAGATACCACTGTTTAGATACTGAGTACCTTCATGACATTTGCTTTTTGACTGCTAAGTAGAAGATGTAATGATTACAGGCTGATGTTTTATCAGGAGGAGAGTACAGTTTTTGAGCTTTTCAGTTTGAGACGGTTCTGATTTTCATCTACATTTAGTCCGGCTGCTGACACATGTGCTGAAATCGCTCATGCCAATCAGCTTGAGAAAAGCTAGGACTGCTGAGTTAAGTCCATGCTCATAAAAGCTAGAGAGAACTGTTATATTATGGGAAACAACCCCAAATTGACAGAGGATTAGGCTAGGAAGCCTGAACAAGGATTTTAATCCCTATACACAAAATTGGTCTATACACATATTGATCATATTCCTGCTGTTTTAACTGTTTTCAATTTTACCTTATTATTCACAATTCTCTAATAATTTATGTGGCTATGGTGTCTGTGTGATGACCTGTAATCCAATGTCACATTCCCCGAGAGCTGGACTTTCAAGAATATCGGTATTTCACACCAGGACACTTTGCAGGATACCTTGCTATTCTCTGTGGGGTTCAAACATCACAAATGATGAGAGATTTAAGACTTGGTGTAATCACTTACATGTAATGAATCAGGAAAAATGAAAATGAAAAGGAAAAAAGTGAGGGGGGATAAAAAAGGAAATGGTGCTAGAGGAAATATGGAAACATCTGAGTGTATGTCCACATGTAATTGCTCTTTGTTTCTCCCTTTTCAAATGTAAAAGATGACTGACAAATATCTCTTCTTCCTAGGACTTAGGATAGGAAGAGAAGGGAAATAAAGGAAAGGGAGCAACTTGATGGTGAGGTGAAATGTAGCTAAAAGAAGAAGCATGGTGTAGAGGAGAGGGTCTGAGCTAGGATTCTGGTTCCTAATTAGGTGCTGCGTGATCTTATGACAATTCTTTAGCCATGCAATTTGTGATTGTGTTTATTGCAAAATTAAGTTTGCTTTTCATACTACTCCTCTAGACATAGAGCATCTTGAAGTTAGGAATTGGGTCTAAGTGGATGATTTCTCCAGCACCCACATGGCATTTGGCACAGACTATATTGAGAGAATGATTTTGAATTAAAAGAAAGAGCAAGCACAAGGGACCGATGGTGGTCAGAGGTGGCTTGATTTGATCTGCATCAGAGAAAGGGAGAATAGAGGAGAAAAGTAACTCTAGATTTCATTCAATTATTAAAACAAAACAAAAACCCACAGTATATCACTATGTGCTAGCCACTCTTCTAAGTGGTAGAAATACCACAGTGACAAAAAGAAAAATTTACATCTGCATGGAGCTTGCATTCTATTGGACAAGTAAGATGATAAAAAAGATAAGTAAATTTTATACAAGGCTTGGCAATGACAAATTTGGTAAGGAGGAAAATAGCATAGAAAAGAAAGAAAGAAAAGGGAAAGAAGAAGTTGTCCTGAAATTTTGTAAGGATGCCAGGGAGGGATGAGTGCGGTTGTAAATTGGATGATGTCAGGGACTGTGGAGTCCACATTCTGAAACTTTAGAAAAGGAAGGCTTAAGGAATCAAGAAAGATCCAGAGTAGGGAAAGAAGTGAAAAGAAATCAGCCACTGCGGAGTCGTGAGGGGGTAAGTTACTGTGGAAAGAGTCATGTTTCTTTTTCCATTAGGAAAAAGTCAAAGATTTATGCTATTCTCACCTCAGTTTCTCTCCTGCGAGGGATAGTCTTTCCCACCCCTGAAACAGAGTTACTGCCTCTCTGGCTCCTGATTGGCCCTGTGTAGGGCCGTGCTCTGCGTCCATTGGTCTCCGCTCCTGTTCCCCGACCAGCGGCCATCTTGAGTCCCGCTCCCCAGCGCGCGGGATTTTCTGGGAATTGTAGTCCCAGCTCTTCTCTCCTGTCACCGGATCTATTTTGCTCTCTGTTCTCAGATCCTTCAGGTGGCCACGCCAGTGGGTATACGCCCAGGCGGCGCTCCTGCTCCAGGCTCCCTCCCTTTGCCAACATCTTGGAAGGTAAAGGCAGGAGGTCAAGCCCAAGTGGAACAGTGTTTCTGGGCGCGTGGGGTCTGTGCTTCCACCCACGTCTGGCCATTCACCGAGTGCGGCCGGGACTGGGCTAGCGCGGCTCGGGGCTTCCATCCGTTAGACTCTCCCGCTCTCAGTCTTTCTCAAAGTTGGCGCTCAGGCTCCCTAGTTCCTAAGCAACGGTCGCCGCCCTAGCCTTTCCCTCCTCCACTGCATTTGGGGCCCCGCCACAGGGGTCCAGGGACGCCCCAGCTCTCGGCCCTGCAAGCATAGCTGGCACTATAATTTTGAGGGCGGACTGTCAGTTTCATAGACAAGCGGCAGGAATTTAACACAGACCAAAAGGTCTGTGTTAAAAACTCGCAGCTCTGGGTTGCCCCAAACCGGGCTGAACATGTGCTCAGGATGAGAGCGGAGCAGGGCACAGAGGGCAGTGTTTGGGGGCGGGGGGGGAGGGGCGGAGAATGGTACATTTGGGATTTAAAAAACAAAGGAAAAAGCACCGAATTCCTTGTGTTGGGAGAACTCATCAGTACACTGTTGGGAACTCTTTACACCGCTTTTACGGCTTGTTGTTTTTGGTTTTAGATTCATAAGCGGGGATTTTAAAGGTATATCCAAGTGTGTGGGCGCGAAGGAGAGGCAAATTAGTAGATCGCGAGCTGAATCTGGAGCTTCCTCGGTAGGTTCAAATTTTGCCTCTGCTGTTACCTGACAACAGCCATTCACCGCGTTTATTTCAGAAAAAACAAAAACCAAGAAATCAAAACAGCAAAAAAACAAGCTTAAGGTTCCCAGATCAAGTGGCCCAAAGTTGCTGCCTGAAAACGAAATCTAAATTGTCATGTTTATGGAAGTTTACCATTTGCAAACTTACTTATTCTGGGTGTCTCAGAACTGCGCTGGGACCAGTAGAATATAGCCCCACTGGTTGTTTTAGAAAGGATCTGGGCCGGACAGCCAAGGACCGTCCTGCCTCACACCTGTTCCGCCAGCTGGGCACACCTGAGCACGCCTGCCTCAGCTCCATTTTGCCGCCGGCGCCCGGGCAGCGGAGGCTTCTGGGAGTTGTAGTCCCACCTCCAGTTTCCCAGCGGGCTGGTCCTGCCAGCGTGCCGTTTTGCTGGGCGAGATAAGCTCTTGGGAGGTAAAGTCTTACTTGCTGCTGTTCTATGGAGCAGATCCTTGACTAGGAGCTACAACTCCCATGGGGCCTTGACATGAGGCTGCCAGACTCTGCGTCCACCTCCTAAGACCTGGGGCTGAAGAGAGATGTTTAATAAAGATGTCTTTAAGGCTGCATAATATTCCATATTCTTCTTAGTAAAGTATCTCAAGAATGGAAGAAAAAGTATCCAATGTACTCAGCCCTACTATGAAACTAATTTATGGCTTTCACATGAAAGCTATAACCCAGTTATAACCTAAGAATAGGGGGGAGGGGGAGAGGGAGGGGAGGGAAGGGGAGGATGTGCGGGTGGAGGGAGGGTGATTGGTGGGATTACACCTGCGGTGCATCTTACAAGGGTACATGTGAAACTTAGTAAATGTAGAATATAAATGTCTTAGCACAATAACTAAGAAAATGCCAGGAAGGCTTATGTTAACCAGTGTGATGAAAATGTGTCAAACGGTCTATAAAACCAGTGTATGGTGCCCCATGATCGCATTAATGTACACAGCTATGATTTAATAATAAAATAAAATATGTCTTGGGTGTGTGTGGTGTTCGGCTTTTCTTTTTCTTGTCCTTGTTGACTGCGTGTTTTCTTTCAAGAGTTAGATATGTTGTATACTGTGTTCCAGATATTAAATAAGGAACATGCATTCTTTCAAACACAGCTAACACTGGACAGTTTACAGAGTATGTTCACATATCTTTTAAAAATATTGTATTTCCCATTTGTAGCAAAGAAAAAGCTTGATAAGATGGTTTGGCCATGGCTATACAACCAGTAATAAAATGTTCAATAAAATAATAAGTTCATTAAGAAATATGTCATAATTTAATCATCATAAAAGCTGTATGAGAGAGAGAACCATTTTTATATCCATTTCACAGATTGGAATACTAAGGCTAGAGAAGTAATTTGTTCAAGTAAAATCAGCTAATTAATAGAAGTAGTGGGACCGTAACTCCAGCTAACAGTCTGTGCTTAGAAAAAGACCCTACTTTACAGAGCCAAGAGGGAGTCCAACATTTCTGACTATAGACTTTGGACTCTTTCCATTATACCATGTTTCCTCTTAGTTAGACAATATACATTAGAGCTGTGTATACCTCTGAGATCATTTAAATCTCAGGCAAAAATCTTGGAACTGTTCCTAGATATAGTAAAGGTCCCACAAATGTTAGCTATATATAGCTTTATAATGCCTTTATTTTAGAGATGAAGAAACTGGCCCAGGTGGTAAAGCAGTTTGCCCAAGGTCACGCAGTTGGTTTGTGTCAGAAATGAGACTAGACCCAAGTGTCTTAACTCCAATACAGGGTTATTTTCATTCTACCAGCAGTCAGCTAGCAGGAGCACCAGATGTGTAGCTGTTTAGATAATGGTTTCTCACCTAATTTGTCCTTTCTGTGCCCACAGACCAGGACCAATTATTGTAACATCTCTTTTTTATTAGTAGTGAGGTTGTTCTATTTCATTAATTCAAATGTTTAAAAAATATCTTTAGATGTTCATCTTTCTTTTTTAAGTGCCAGAGCCATGTTGATGAAAAGGACCCAATGGATTAGGGACTGGAAGGATAATAAACTCATCTAACGCTTTCATTTTTTTAATAAGGGGAGTAAAGTACAAGGTAGTCTGCAGGCTTCATCTCATGCCCTGTGTCAAAAGCATCTTGTTTCTGCAAGCTGGGTGTCTGGAAGTCTCCTAGTAACCTTCATAGGCTCATGCTTTTCTCTTCGGTGTCCCCATCCTAGCCTCGGTTCCTATAAGTGTTTGATGAAATGCTTTAGGAAATGGCTTTGTGTCTCCATCTTTCTTTCCATAGACACTCAGCTTCAATATGATCTATTTCTATTTTGGGAATTAGTCTTGATTTGGCTGCCAATACTCTTTTCTCTTTTGTGATTTCAAACACTTGAGAGCAGATTCTGACACTGTTTACATTCACGGTTGTTAAAATCTAACCCTTGAATATAAAATATCAGAAATGTAATGAGTTGTTTAAGTTATACAAAGCTTGCATTTTAGAAGATAGATTGTTGGCCCTGTCAATTATGTATTTGCAGATAATAAAGCAGGTAACTCTCACCTCTTCTGTGTGAAAGATGATCTCTACATAATTAGATAATAAATAACAGTTTTGTAAATTATTGGCTAAACATTCCTGAAATAGTCACTAGTCAAGAAGTTCTCCCCATCACTCTCTGTGAGCCCTCCTCCCCCACACTCTTGCAATAGACGGCCTGATTACTCACCTTCTAGCACGGTGCCTGATCCCTAGTAGTCACTGAAAAAGTATTTGTGGAATTACATTCATATGCACCCCTGAGCCCTGTTTCCACATCTTATCCCTGAATCTCAGTTTTCTCTTTTAATGCAGAAATGCAGCTTTGAAATACAAGATGTAGGAGGTTACTTTCTTTTCAACATGTACATTGCAGAGAAAAATCTCAGCCTTTGAGATCATTCTCCAAGGGACTGTCTCTTTGGGAATGTCCATGTCTGTGACTTCTCAGAGGAGAAAGTGATCCAAACAGGAAAACATAGCAGAGAAGCAATAGTGTGGTTGTCTGGAGGCCCATGATTTAAATCCCAGTCCTGCCTCTTAGACAGGTTCTTTAGCTCTTGGAAATTTTTTCCTCCTGTAAAATACGAATAAGAAGTATTTCTACCTCACAAAGTGATAATGAAAGAGAAAGTGTATTTAATGCTTTGAGCATGTTATCAGGCTCTTAATTGGTTGCCCCATAGATAAATAGTAGCTCTTGTTTTGTTATTAATGTAAGCTTCATATATGAACATTCGGATTTACTTAAGATTTAAACTTGAGGAAGATATCTATTTTATAAAAGGATCTGCCATTTGTTTTCTTAGGGTAGCAAGCATGGCCATCATGTGTAAAATATGAAGTTGCTGAACTCTTGATAACCCATCTTGTCAGCAGTGACACTCACAGGGGCAGAGAGATAGTGAAGCTTTTGTCTTGGTGCCTGCTGAGAGGTCCCTGATCTGTGTTTTCACTATATATTAAATCTCAGATTTAAAAGCAGCCTGTTTCTGTCAGTGGGGGCCTTCTTTCCACCTCTAGAAAGAACTGGGCCTATCTCAGGAGCCTAGCAGTTAAAGTGAAGCACTTGTCATCTGGTTGGTGAGTAATTCTGGGGCAGTGACCATGGGGACATGGCAGTGCTTCTTTCTAAAGCTGACAACTTCAATAGCCATGAGATTACTGATAAGGAAGTGAGTTACTGAAAAGGGAACAGGAAGGAGAATTGGCAATGAGCATCACAGCAAGAGCAGAGGGGGATGGACGAAGGAAGGACCTCAGGGTCTTCACCATTTCTCTACTCAGCATTTTTTTCTTGTCCCTTACTCTGTGCCAGGCAGTGCACTCTGCAGTGGCGAGCAGAGTGGTAGGGAGGTGCTGATGGTGGTGAGCAAGGGTATATTCCCGGCAGGGAAGAGCTTTGTAGAAGAAAGGAAGGAATGAAGGAAGGGAGGCAGGGAGGATGGGAGGGGATGCTGGAATGTGAAGAGCAGAAAGAAGGTCTGTATGCTTGGGGTCTGAAAAATCAATAACTGGCAGAAGAGGAGGCGAGGCAGCAGAGGGAGCCTCGGTGATCTGATACAGAGCCCAGTTACCAGCATTTTAAAAGAGTTTTGGACTTTATTCCAAAGGTATTTGGGGAATCAGAACAGTCTTAAGGAGGAAATGCAATGATCAGATTTGTTTAAAAATGATGGATGCACAAAAATGTTTCATATTCTTGAAAATTTAGATTTTAAGTGTTCTCATAATGAATGGTGAGTTAATGCATATGTTAATTAGCTTGATTTAGTCATTCCACAATATATACATATTTCAAATCATGTTATACACCATAAATATATATTTTGTCAATTAAAGAAATAATTTTTTAAAAGTGTGGTTGCAGTACAGGTAATGACTTTGTCCGATGGACTAGTTGCAGCGAAAGCAGGTAGGTTTATGCATCTTTAATGTGCGTATCCCCTGTTGATCTTAAAATACAGGTTCTGATTCAATAAGACCTGGAATGGATCAGAGATTCGGTTTTTCCAACAGGCTGCTGCTGGTCCATGGGACTATCATTTTAGTAGCAAGTACTTAGGAGACACTTTGGTGGTCTAGGTGAGAGATGATCTGAGATTAAGAGAATGAATTCTAGAAAGGAAAAGACCTGGATTTTAATCTTAGCCCTACCACTTACTATGTGTGTGATTCTGGGAAAGTGTCCTAATCTCTCAGAGCCTCAATATCTTCATCTGTGAAATGGGGACAATAAGTTCTATTGCAAAGGGGTGTTTTCAGTTTTCAGTGGGATAAGTAACCCATTGAAGGTGCTTAATACAGCAACTGGCACTTTTAAATGGTAGCTTTAGATTTTACTCTAATTTTTAACAAAGATCACAACTTTGTGCATCCTGTCCCATATTTCCTGGCTCGTTGTATTTTGAATGCTCAGTAGTATATACTACCTTTGATTCTACTGTTTTTGTTTACCACTCACATAAGATGTCTGGAACTTCTTCAGTCCTTTGTAAAATTTGAGTATTATGGATTCAGGGGAGAATATCTTTCCCTCACCCTTCCTAAATCATGACTGAGCATGACCCAGTCTATCCCTATAACGAAAGATAAACAAGAGAAAAGCACACACATTTATTTTTAAGTTTTATGTGACAAGAGTCTGTGTGAGGAAATGAAGATTCAAAGAAACAGGTGAACCGGTGTGTTTTTTGTACTAGGTTTGATAAGGAAGCAAATAGTTGTAGGGAAGTATGAGTGGATAGAAAAGTATGATCCAATGATAATATGCTAGAGTGAAGCCAGCAAGGCATGTTTGTTCAGATTCTTGTCTGTCACTCTTCTTCAGACAGAAAGATGTTCTTTTCCTCCAGGTATAGGGAAGATATTTCTCACCCAGTGTCCTATGATCTGCTTTAGGGAAAGGTCAGAAAAATCCTTCCTAGGTTTTATGACTTGCTTTGGGGGAGAAGGGCAGGAAAAAGCGACCTTCTTGCTTCTGCTGTTTTCTCAATTCCTTTAGCCTAAAATATTTTGGGGTAGTATGGCCTGAACCCCATCATGGGCAGCTCTGTCCTGCAACTGAGTCTCTCTAAATTCGATGAAAAAAACATGATATGTCCAATTACTCAGTTGGGAATTGGAGGCACCTTGCCTCCTAATGTAAATATATTCCCTCTTCATATAATTTTAATGTGTTTGGATTTCTTTCCGACTAGTGGCTCTCAGCTTTGGCTGTAAAGAATCACCTAGGGTTGAGCCCATCCAAATAAATGAGAGTAGGGAGGGGAGGTAGGTGATTCTAAACTGCATTTAGAATCGAGAACCACGGATTCTGAAAACACATCATGAAATGAATCAGGTATAATCTAATAGGTAAAAGGTCAGAATGAGGAATTAAATATCGAGAAAGTAGCATTTTGAAAGCTCAGAGAGTGAAAGAGATGAGAAGCCCCATTACAAAGTTTTCATGGAATTTGATAAATGAACTCCAGGTTGTGTACTATGCTATCTTTGAGGCTAACTACCAGGACCCCTCTGTCTTCCCTACTCCCCATGAATCTCTACTTGGGCTTGCTTACCTGACTCAAGACTTTCCTCATATCAAGGTTTAGGTTGCGTTTCTCTTGGTGGCATCAGGTTGGCGGTTGGTGTGTTCTTGGCCAAAGAATGACCAGACACACACCAAAGTGTCTAGTCCAGCCTTCTGGTTCTATTGTCCTGGTTCTCTGGCTCCTTAGGAGGGAAATAATTGCTAGCAAGTCCTGTACAATGGAGCAACCACAGTCAGGAAACAATTTCACGTAAGCAGCTCTTTATTACAAAATGAATAAGTCTGTCTCCTAGAGTGAGTAGAAAGAGACTGAATTACTCCCTTACTCTCTGATAGCATCAGGCTTTTTCCTTTTATTGCCCCAGTCTGTGGCGGGCTCTTGGGAGATGTAGGATATTAGTAAATGATCAACAGGTATTTTCAATTCCATCTGCCTATATGAGCTCCCTCTTAGAAAGGAAAAGGAGAGGGGGATTTCCTCTCAACTAAAGCAAACAAACAACCTTCAGAATGGAAGTAGATATTTGCATGCTATAAATCTAACAAAGAGCTGATAAATAGAATCTACAGAGAACTCAATCAATAAGAAAAGACAAACAATCCTATTCATAAGTGGGCGTTGATGATAAAGCATTCCTTCCTTTCTTGGGTGTAGCAGTTGCCCAGGATAAGGTTAGGGCTGGGGCTCTCATTCTTAGGCAGATGGATCGCTCCACACAACACCAAAGCAGGGCATCCTTGTTGCTGGAAGAGCTGGAGACCCTATCTGCCTAACCATGGTACTTAGTTTGTTCCACTCCTCATAGCTGAGGGGAAAACGTCTTTAAATATTTAAAGCCATGCTCAAAAGAAACTGAGTTACATGCTTTAGTGAGCCATGGCAGTTAATGAAAAGGTTTAAGTGATTGCTCATATAAAATACAACTCACTTTTACTAGAGATATTCTTACATTCTAATTGAGTAGTTTGAAATGAACCATTGAAATAAACCACTTCTAGAAAGGCTACCTGTTATATATATATTTAAATTAATTATATACATATGTTAAATATATATGTTATATATAAAAATTAAATATATGTGTTATATATTTAAATTAATTATTTTTTATTTCAGATTAATATGAGGGTGCAAATGATTAGGTTACATTGTCTGTGCTTCTAAGGTAAAGTTCCAGTTTTAGTTTGAGCCCCTCATCCGGAGGGTATGCTGTATAGCCTTCCATTGAGGACATTAGGTGAGAGCTCACCAATCCTCCTTTCTCCTCCCTCCCCTCCATTAGAATATACTTGCGTTTTTCTCTCCTGTGGGTGTGTAGTTTTTATTGGTTTCATATTAGTATTGCATTCCATTGGATACTTGATTTTCCATTCTTGTGATACTTTACTAAGAAGAACGTGCTTCACCTTCATCCAGGTAAATGCAAAAGATGTAAAGTCTCCATCTTTTTTATGGCTGAGTAGTATTCCACGGTATATGATTGGGCTGCTTCCATGTCTTGGCAATTGTGAATTTAGCTGCAATAAACATTCTAGTGCAAATGTACTTGTAATAAAATGATTGTTTTTCTTCTGGGTAGATGCCTAGTAATGGCATTGCAGGACCAAATGGAAGGTCCATTTTTTAGCACTTTGAGGATTCTCATACTTCTTTCCATAGAGGTTGTATTAGTTTGCAATCCCACCAGCAGTGCAAAAGTATTTCCTTCCCTCCACATCCATGCCAGAATTTATACCTTTGGGATTTTTTTTTGTTTTTGATGTGGGCTAATTTCACTGGGGTCAAGAGATATCTCAGAGTGGTTTTGATTTGGTATTTATCTATGGCTGGAGACGTGAGCATTTTTTTCATGTGTTTGTTAGTTTTTAGTCTATCTTCTTTAGAGAAGTTTCTGTTCAAGTCTCTTGCCCAATTATAGATGGGATTGTCTTTTCTTGTTGATTGAGTTCTCTGTAGATTCCAGTTATCAGCTTTTTGTTAGATTTATACCATGCAAATACCTACTTTCATTCTGAAGGTTGTTTGTTTGCTTTAGTTGTTGTACTCTTGGCTGTGCAAAAGGTTTTTAGCCTGGTCATGTGCCATTTATTAATTTTTGGTGTTGCTGCAGTTACCAAGGAGGTCTTCTTCATAAATTCTCTTCTCAGGCTGATAATGTAAAGAATGTTTCCCATACTTCCAGGATTTTAATTGTTTTGTTTCTTAAATTTAAGTCTTTATCCAGCAAGAAACAATTTTTGTCAGAGAAATGCGGGTAGTTGCAATCTTTTACATGTGGCTAACCAGTTCTCCCAGCACCATTTATTAAATAGGGATTCTTTTCCCCACTGTATGCTTTTATTTGGTTATCAAAGATCAGATGGTGACACTTGATGGGGCTCATCTCTTACATCTCTGTTCCATAGATTCCATAGATCTATGGCTCTATTTTCATGCTAGTACCACACTGTTTTGATCACTATAGACTTGAAATGATGCCTCCAGATTTGTTTTTATTTTTTAAAACTGCATTGGCTATTTGCGGTTTTTTTCTGGTTCCATATAAAATGTAGTACGATTTTTTCAAGTTTTTCAAAGTGAGATGTTGGTGCTTTAATGGGGATTGCATTAAATCTGTAGATATCTTTGGGTTGTATGGACATTTTAACAATGTTGCCTCTCCCTAGCCATGAGGGTGGTATGTCCTTTCATTTGTTAACTTCTTCTGCTAGTTCTTCTCTCAGGGTTTTGTAGTTCTCTTTATAGACATCCTTCACATCTTTTGTTATATTCCCAGGTGTTTCATTTTCTTTGAAGCTACCACAAAGGGTATTATTGCATCTTTTATTTGATTCCCTGCTTGGCATATTGGCATATATGAAGGCTACTGATTTGTGGACATTGAGTTTATAGCCTGGGATGTTACTGTATTCCTCGATCACTTCCAGGAGGATGCCTATTATAAAGTTTCCTTCCTTTTTTCCTCCCTTCCTTCCCTATCCCCCTCCATTTCAGGGAAGAATAATTAAGCTAATTTGATTTAATATCTTTAATTTTCTGGATTATTCATAATATATGATGCCTGTAGGAGAGGAAAAAAGAAACTGTTCCTCTCAAGCACTTCTCCTGAGGTCCTGGAAATTAAACGGACAAGACAGATTAATAGGAGAAATTGTTTATTATGTATGCATCATACAGAGGCCTTCTTAGAAAAGAAATAAAGACCCCTAAAAGGTGGTTAACTTGGGAACTTATATACCAGGTGGAGAAGAAATTAAACAAGGGAACAGGGGATTTGGGCTTCGGGAGTGGGGAATAAATTGTTAGAAAATGACTAGGAAAATTTTGTATGGTAAATAAAGGTTGTATAGGCCAGGTGTGGTGACTTGCACCTATAATCCCTGCACTTGGGAGGCCGAGGTGGGAGGATCATTTGAGGCCAGGAGTTCAAGTTTGCAGTGCGCTATGATTGCATTATAGCATTCTACCAGAAGTGACTGAAAGAGACTGCAGCCTGTCTCAAGAAAAAAAAAAAAAAAGGTTTAGTAAGATTTGTTACAGAGATATGAGCTCTTTTGTTCTTTCTGATTGGTAGAGGAGTATACTTTTATAATTAGAAAACATGGCACCTTTCAGAATGGGCAATCTATGCCCTGCTTTTAGTCAGATGGGGGAGGGCAGAGAGTTGTTTTTTGTCTTGTCTGTTTCTTACTTGCCTTCAGCTCAAAGTAACCCTTATGTGAAATTGATATATTTGGGGGTGACATATTCTGATCCCCTTCAGGACTCTCTTTTTAAAAAGCTTTTTTTTTTCCCTCATAGAAAATGCACACACTTAGGTTTGTTTGAGTATTTATATTTAAAACCTTCTATCAAGGGTCCAAGAGTGTTCTGGGCTTGAATTTATATTACCCAACAGCATAATTTCATTTTTCAGCATTTCCTGAACCTCTATTCACCAGGAGGTTATTTCACAACATAGTAGCTTTATTTTTCTAGCTTGCTGACTCTGTAAAGAGAAAAAGAGAAAGTGGGAAAAAGAGTGTTTTTGCTAGAAGGTTTAATACCATTAAAAAATCACAAATTTTAGGGGTATTTTGTATACACCCCAGTTTTTTCTTTCAATAATGAATAAGCAGGGATAGAAGAGAAAACCAGGAAACTGGGTAAGTTCACCAAAGGTACACGATGACAACATTCTGGAACGTAAAGACTTTTTCTGAGTCTTTTTATGTGTTTATTAGTGTTCCTTGTTATGGATTTACTTCTTTTTATTCACAATCAGGATTCTATGAAAATTCAGTATATTTTGCAGTTTCTCAGACTCACAGCTACTAGACTTAAAAACCATCATAGATGATGTTGAAGTATCAGTACTCCCTCAAGAGGTTTAATGAATGCATATTTTAGTTAGGCACAGACTGGAGAAGAGTCTACCGTCATTTACCAGTGAAGTTTGTGGTATGTGGTAAGAACAAAATTTTATTTTCTGTAAAGTCTTCTTCCATGTCTTCACTTTTGGTGGGGGGAGAGCCAAACAACTCACTGCTGTTTTCAGATTTCACGTCAACTGAAGAATGGTCCCTATTTGGTTGTGGCAGGAGATGTTTGAGGGGTGCCTGGCAAGCACCAGTTTATGTATCTGCTTGGAGCCTTGAGTGCAGGGGGAAGGAAGGGTTTGAACGCGCTACAATAAGGTTGTTTCAGCCCTGAAGCACTGGTGATTCCTCCCCCGGGAGTGAGCCTGGTGGGAGAAGGGTAGTGATCCCAGGGAGAGCAGGGAATAGTAAGAGAGAGGTAGAAACAAACGCAGAGGGGATGGAAAGATACAATAACAAAACAATGCTGGGGGAAGGGGAGGGGAACATTTGTGTTTTACAGTCATCTGAGTAAATAAAGTTAGTCTCTGCATGCCAATTACCACAGCAGATGAAAGAGGTAGGTCTAATTTTCACTGAATTTGGTCTACCACTTTGGATGGCCTGCTGGAGATGTAGACTCTATGGCACTCTTATCTGTCACTTGGGGATGTGTTGAGAGATGGGTAGTCACGTTAGCACAGCTGAAATTAGGGTACCGAGGCCTGCACCACCAACCCCTTCCATGTTAACTGATGTGATGACACCTGCCTTAGGTGATTCTGAATTATAGCCAGAGCTGAAAACAACTGGTTAAAAAGCAATCCTGACGGGTTAAAAAGACATAAAGAAGGGGGCACTATAATTGGGTTAAATAAATTTCCGTTAGGAAGCAAAGTGCCTTAAATTCCCCCATCTTAATAATCATGTTATTAAGGTATAACATACTACTTTAGGGACTCCAGATTATTCCCCCCCTTTTTTTTTTTAGAGACAGAGTTTTACTTTGTTGCCACTCGGTAGAGTGCTATGGCATCACAGCTCACAGCAACCTCCAGCTCTTGGGCTTAGGTGATTCTCTTGTCTCAGCCTCCCAAGTAGCTGGGACTACAGGCGCCCGCCAAAATGCCTGGCGATTTTTTTTGCAGTTTGGCCATGGCTGGGTTCGAACCTGCCACCCTTGGTATATGGAGTCAGTGCCCTACTCACTGAGCCACAGGCACCGCCCAGATTCCAGATTTTTTTCATTAAATTTAGAGAGACTCAGTTGTATGGACTGAAATATATCCTGTAGCCCGTGGAGGGGGGTACCATGAATGGGCAGGTGTGGAGCAAATGCCCACCCACAGAGGTTTACCCAAAGTGGGAAGGGTTGTCTTACTGATCAGCATCAGGGCCACCTTTCATATAAGGGTGTATGTGAATGGTGCCCCCTGGAGTTGTGCTGTATACAGCTTGCATGGCTGTGTGCATAGAAAGCCCCTAATTAATGGAAGGTTCTGATGTGTTCAGAGAGAGGAAATGATATTGAGGATACAAAAATAACAGATGGTCACTATTGGCTGGCACCCATAGCAGAGTGGTTATGGTGCCAGTCACATACACAGAGACTGGTGGGTTCGAACCTGGCCCAGGGCCTGCTAAACAACAATGGCAACTGCAACAAAAAATAGCCAGACATTGTGGTGGACGCCTGTAGTCCCAGCTACTTGGGAGGCTGAGGCAAGAGAATCGCTTAAGCCCAAGAGTTTGAGGTTGCTGTAAGCTGTGATGCCACAGAACTCTACTGAGGGCAACAGTGAGACCCTGTCTCATAAAATGTCCCCAAACCAAAAACCCCCCCAAAATAACAGATGGTCACTATTGTTTGGAATGCCAGTAGCTGGGTCCTGCCAGCTTAGGAATAAAGCAAAGCCAGGAGGCTTCAGTAGCTAGTAACCACACATAATTCTGCAGCTAAGGCTCTTCTTTGGCTCTTCTGAGCGGGGATTAAAGGCTTCAAGAGCCCCTGTGCCTCTTGAACTCTTAGAAGGCAGCAGGCCAAGGTTTCCCCTGACTAGAGGAGTTAGCTGTGTTTGGCTTCCTGGTATGGTTGGTGCACTGTGGGTTAAGGGTGGCCTGGAACTATATGCAAAGTTCCTGGTGAGGCCAGGAGCTCTTGCATTCCCTGCAAGGTAGTGCCTATGCTGCTGGTCCACAGGCCACACTTGGAATAGCAGGGTTCCAGATCTTTATGGATTCTACTAGGTGGCCATTTTGTTTCAATGTAATGAGGAGTGTTTAAAGTTCATATATACATTTCAATATATTACAGGCTGAGAGACACCTTGGGAAAGTTTTTTGCTTTGCAAAGTTTTCTCTGTAAAATGGACATAATAGTACCTATTTCATACATAGGTATGAATTAAGCAGATAATCTATATAAAATATTAGCATAGTACCTTTTATATAGTAAGCTCTCTGTAAATGTTAGCTATTATTTTTATTATGATTATATTTTATATATTTATTATTTTTAATCTCAGATTCATAGACCCAACGCATGTGGCTTAACCAATTATCCGATATGTGAGCCTGGACAAGTCTCTTGCCTATGTCTCAGTTTCCTCATCTTGAATATGGTACTATAACAGTAACTCCCTGTGGATGTTGTGAGGGTTGAGTCAGACAGTGTGTGTTAAGTCCTCGGGATGGATAAGCTATAGTTCTGGTTATTATGAAGACTAATCACAGAGTCTGAGAGCTCTGCTTAAGCAGCTTCCATTGCTTTTTTTAGCAAGGTTTCTGTGAGTACAGGCAGACCTCAGACCCCACTAGGTCTAGTGGCAGGTAAGTGGAGAGAAGGCCAGGGTCTGGAAGCAGGTGATCTCCACAGCTGAGGCAAGCAGGAAGGTGGAATGGGGGTTGACAGTCTCCAACAGGTTCACTTGCAAATCTAACTCAATGCTGAAGGTTGCTCTGACCTTGTATCCTGAGGGACTCACTGAACTCCTGCCTGTGTCTGGGCCAGAGCCCTGCTTGTGGCCCTGTTTCTACAGGTGAATCACTGTGACTCAGTGTCTGCCTTGACAGCCTGACCTACCTGGACTTCAGTTCCCACTCCTAAGTCCCAGCTATATGCTTTCCAGTTCTCTTGGGTAGAGTCCTTCTCTTGTTTATCATCAATTTATTCACTCAGTAAGCATTTGCTGAGGCCTGTCATATGTCAGGCCCTGCTCTAGGTGTGCTTACACATCAATGAACAAGGCAGGTACAGGGCCTGGCCTCGTAGAGCCTAGTGAAGAAGACGGATGATACATAGGCAAACAAACATAATAATAAGATGCCAAGTGCAAGAGGGAAGAGTACAAAGTACTGTGACCGTGAAAGTGAAAGGAAGCCTATTTAGATAAAATGGCCCTGGAGGAGTTGCTGATCACTCAGCTGAGAGCAGAGTAAAGGAAGACAGGGAGCTGGCCATCTCAAGTGCTGGTAGAAGGGTGTTTCCAGAGCAGCCTGTGCCAGAGCCTTAAGGCAGGAAAGAGCTTGACATGGTCAAAGGGGCCAAAGAGGTCTTTGTGGCTAGACCACAGAGATTGGAAGGAAGATTGGCACCAAATGAAGTAGGCCATATATAGGGCCCAGGCCATGAGGGCCTCCCAAGTCAAAGTGTGGAGTTTGGATCTTGTTTTCTGTGCAGTGGTCCAGTCCTGGAATCTCAGTTCTGTAGTTTGGAGCCTTGCTCTCTGCTATTCTGGCCTCTCTTCCACTGACCTGCTTCTGCGTGGAGCAACTGCTTGTAGATTATTTTTCTTTCCTTCTTGCCAGAACATCAGTTACCATCCTAGCTGATGCCTCTGTAATGCCGAGTATCTCCATAGGCTACACTGAGTCTTGATAATGTGCTCTCCAGATACCTTTCCATGTGTAGGACCCAATTCTTTTCCATTTCCTTCACCTGGGCTCTGCCCAGAGTGTCTGTTACACTCGCATCTGCTCCCAGTGGGATATGAGGTCAATATCCCTCCTACCATGACTTCTCTGCAATGTGGCGGTGCGAATCAAGAAGAAAGCCCTTGAAGGGAAGCAGAGAAACCGAATGAAAGAGACTAAGACGGAATAAGGAAGTATGGGAACTATTGATTGGTGGAGGAAAGAAGGGACAACAGATGACTTTCAGGTTAGAATTATGCTTCAAGGGATTTTTAAAAAGAGCTCAAAAGAAGCTTGTTGAATTTATCTAGCCTACTCTTCTTTGTTTGCATATTGGGAAAACCGGTTCTAAAGAGGGCAGATGACTTGGTGTGGGTCACAGATAGGGTCAGTGGCAGAAATGGGAAAAAAAAGAATTGCTTTGGGTCACACATTAAATATACAAACACTAACTAAAGCTGATGAGAAAAAGAAAAAAAAAAGAAGTCTGTACATAGTTTTGTGATATCTGACATTACAGATAAGCAAAATAATCCTGGAATAATCTGCGTGTGTCCCCCAGGCTGCAAGCTGGACACCCCTAGACCATTAGGTCTTGTGTCTTTAGCTTCCTTGACTTCTATTTACATTTTAAGTTTTTGTTTAACCTTTAATTTTTAATTAGTGCCTTTCTTCCCTCTGGACTGTAAGCTCTCTGAAGGATAGGGCTAGTGGCTATTTTGCTGATAGCGGACTCTCCTTGCACCTTGTTTCTACAAGGGAGACAGTGGGGAAAGTAGTTCCTGTCAGGATTCTAACTTAGAATTTGGCGTTGCACTCTCTGCTATGCTGCACCACCGCTGGCCTGTCCTCCACTCCTGGTTATAAGTCGTTTCTCTGGTTAGCTGAGTCTTGTCTGCATGGGGTGTACAGGTAGGTGAAATTCTACAGAAATCTCAGACTTCAGCCCCTCTTGCCATTTCTCTGAACTTGCATGGCCTCCCATTCCCTTCTCGCATTAGGGATAATGCCTTATTTTTTGCATTAACAGCATCTGTCTTCCCTCTCCAGAAAGTTAACTTTACCAGAGAAGAGACATTGTTGATCCTGTTCATTGTTGTGTCTCCAGGCAAAGAACAGTGGAAGGTCTAGGACAGACAGAATGAGTTATGTCCCTTTTTTGCTATAGAGATCTGAAAGTCTGGGTTTTCCTGAAAGCTGTTGCTCCATGCAAATAGCTTGTTTATGCTATAAGGATAATAGGGTTTTTCAGATGCTGAGGAGTCAGGGAGGGACTCTTAAGGTGAGGGCTATAAACCAGAGCCTATTATCTGGTTCTGAGGATGCACTTCTGGCTTTGCTTCTCATTTGTTGTGTCATTTTGAACAAAGTACCCAACATCTCTGAGCCTCACTTTTCTGTAAATGGACATGATAACACTACCCAGTGCTCAGCGCTGTTGTGAGGATCAAGTGAAATCGTTGGAGTAATTATGTCCTACACAGTGACTGACATATAGTCAGTGCTCAATAAATTATCTGAGATCAGTGTTATTAAACCTGGAATGTTACTTTCTCAACTGGTAGTTGTAGATGGGTGCCAGTTTTCACTTTGAAAATCATAACTAGACCTTTCCCATAGTGTTATGTTATTTGGTGAAGTTTCCTGTTCTCCGTGGTCATCAAATAAGTGTAGAGATAGTCAGTTCTGGCTATGTAAAGTTTACTAAAAATGTTGATGAACAACCACTCAGGACTGAGCACAAAAAATAAATGCTAGTTGGTGTTAAAGACAGGAATATAAATCAGAAAACAAACACATCCGCAGTACTGTAATATTTAAATGCCTTCTCATAAACACTTAAGATTCTCATTAGTCCAACATCAGAAAAATGATAAATATTAATATTTGTCATCAAAGGAAAGCCTAAAAATCAAAGCAGAGTAAACAACTGTTGTATTTCAAAGATTATATAATGCTGAATGCATTTTTAATTTAACACCCCCAAAACTCTATTTTTAAAGAGAAATTCTGTATGAAATTATTTTTATCCAGTGTACAAACCAAGACAGATGTAAATTTAATCACAAAAAATTCTGATTCCAGGTCATGTTCTCAAGGACTTAGGTTGTATTCTGTTTTATGTCTACAAAACAGACCCATATGTGCCTGAGCTAACCCTCCTTTTCCATTGATCTCTAATTCTATTTCTAATTCTATTTCAGGAGAATTGATTGGAAATGGGCCCCAGGTAGATCACGAAAGGGCATGGTGCTTTCTGTTGTCACTGTGGGTTCTCTTCCTAAGTGTCCCAGGTCGTGATGCTGCTGTGCCAGGAGGCGCCTCCCTAGGGCCAGGTGGGAGCAGAGGGAGAGCGGACAGCCTGCTGCCTTCACTCTGAAGCTATCAGACTTTTCCTTCCCGCTTTCATAGTCTTGAGAGGGCTAATTCAACACGAGAGAGCCTCATCGCATCCCCCAAAGAGCACAGTAGTGGCAGTTGGGACATTGGGTTTCAATCTGGCTCTTCCACTGCCTTACACAAGTCTCTTCCTCTTTCTGGACTGCAACATCTGTAAAATGAGGGTTTGGATCTTATTATCACAAAGTCCTGTCCGCTCCGATGTTCTGTGAGCTGGCTGCAGAGCTTTTGGGATCAGAGGAGCCCTTTCCACCACCCTCTGCAGACAGGTAGTTGCGGTGTGGCTGGTTTTGGGGCACACAGACCTGTATCTCATCTTAGGTAATTCATGTAGTTTTCCCAGTTTCCTCAACCTTTAAATGAGAATAGCACAAGGTTGTCGTAAACACAGGAGAGGTTGTTTGAAAAACATCCAGCACTATATTTGTTAGATCATAGGGATTTATTGGAGATGTGGCTACTGTTATTGTTATATTATGATATATAAATATAGTATATGTGTATTATGTTATTACATTATAATATATAAATATATTAAGTGCAATGCATTGTAATAAAATGTGTTTATAGCTTGACTTAACATTTTTCCGACCTTTTATGTCTGGTTCCTCATCTAAAAAATGGAAATAAGAGAACCTACCTCATTGGTTAGTTGTGAGCATTAAATGAGACAATATACAAAAAACACATGCAACACTTCTTGGTACATAGAAAGCATTAAATACATGTTAGCAGTTATTTTAGCTATCTTTTTTATTATTAACCATAGTATCTGGAATATAGTAGTATTGTTTTTTTATTTTTATTTATTTATTTTTTTGTAGAGACAGAGTTTCACTTTATTGCCCTTGGTAGAATGCCGTGGCGTCACACAGCTCACAGCAACCTCCAACTCTTGGGCTTAGGAGATTCTCCTGCCTCAGCCTCCCGAGCAGCTGGGACTACAGGTGCCCACCACAACGCCCGGCTATTTTTTTGTTGCAATTTGGCCGGGGCTGGGCCTGAACCCGCCACCCTCGGTATATGGGGCCGGCGCCCTGCTCACTGAGCCACAGGCACCACCCGAATATAGTAGTATTGTTTCATAACATCTCACATGATGCAAACATTGATTCCCCAGCATTTCTGGAAAAGAATTTATCTGTTTTCTACTTATATACATTCAGTGGTGAAGAGATACCTACTGTATACATTAGCCTTTGTTATACCTACTGATATATCATTCTAAGGTCTACAAATGCTTCCAGTAATTCTGAACTCATAAATAGGAACAATAATACAGTAGAACCTCTGTGAGTTGACCACCCTAGGGGCAGTATCAAACTGGTCAACACACAGAGGTGGCCAACATAAGGAACTGGGTCTATTCTACTGATACGTACACATGGCGCATGTCCAGTCTCTGAAAATTAGGTCAACTTAAGGGGGTGGACAGTATAGGGAGGTGCTACTGTGTATACTGAGAACTCTGTTCCAGACCCTGTGCTGTGCACTTGACGTATCTCCTCAATCTCTGACCTCTGAGATGGGTGCTCTTATTGTCTCTGGTTTCTAATAGGGGCCTGGTTCTTAGGGTTAGAGTTGCTAGCACTAGGTAACAAAGCTATAAGGGGCATGGGCTTTGCATTAGTTTCCTAGAGCTGCTGTAATCAATCACCACAAACTTGGTGGCTTAAAAGAACCTAAATTTATTCTCTTGCAGTTCTGGAAGCCACAAGTCCAAAATCAAGATACCTGGCAGGGCCACCTAGGTGACAACCCTTCCTTGCCTCTTCCAGCTTCTGGTGGCTCCAGATATTCTTTAGTTTGTAGCTGCGCAGCCTTGGCCTGCCCTTCTCTCTCTTCTCCTCTGTCTCAAATTTCCCATTGGCATTTCTTTTATCGTCATCATTTTCCTTTTTATCTTTGTGTTTTTTCCCTTTCTTTTTTTCTTTTTTTTTTTTCAAGCTTCATTTCTTTTATAAGGACACTGGTCATTATATTTAGAGCCCACTCAGATAATCCAGAATAATCTCATCTCAAGATTCTTAATTACATTTGCAAAGACTCACCCCCCCCCCTTTCCTAGAAAAGTAATATTTGCAGGCTTCAGGGATTTGATGTAGACTTTTTTGGGGAGTGGGGGTAAGCACCATTCAACCCACTATTAACTTTGATTCTAGTGGTCTGATTCCAGGATCTGTTCTCTGCTATCCTGTAATGCACCACAGAGAAAGTCCATTTTCTCTTTCACGTGGTAAGAAAAGACTGGCTTTCTTGCTTGGTGTTGTAGGTCCATTGCCTTGCATGGAGGAAGTACCCAATAAAACAGAATGGCTTGATCAAAAATGACCTATCCAATACATGAAAGCAGTCTTCCTGTCACCCATTACTTTTTCCAGACTGAATATCCCCCATTTGCTTATGTGAAGTTCAGAACCTCCCACTATTCTCCTTGGCCTCCTGTAGGTATTTTCCAATTTGGCCAGTATTCCTTGTAAATATGTTTTCCAGATTGAACTCCAGATAAGATCTACAAACAGATGTAGGAGAAGCAAAATTTTACCTTTATCTTTCTAAGGTTTTTGACTGGGCTTGAGAATTAAATTGACATGAGACAGATTATAGGAGGAAAGTATACAAATTTATTTAATATAAATGTTTGTGACATGGGAACCCTTATAAGGGAATGAAGACCCAAAGATGCAGTTAGAGTTGGACACTATATATTGAACTGGATAAAGAGAAGTAAATTGTGAAAATGTGACAAGACAAAGTGCTGGGGGTGTTAATTAGGTGGAGAAGTGGCTAGAGGGAGAAGGGTTAGTTTAAAAAGGTTGGTTTGTACAGAATTCTCTTGTTCTCAATTTCCTGTCTTTAATGATAAAAGGGTTGCTTTGCTTCTGATATAGGGAGGGCATCTTCCCTATGGGAGTTTTAGTTCTTACATTCAGGAAGAAAAATGAGATGGTCAGAGATCCCTTTTGGCACCTCTTGGTTTAAAAAAAATTTTATAAGTGCCTTTAGCTCCAAAATAATCCTTATGCCAACATGGCATAGTTTGGGGTGGTATGTTCTGCCACTTTTCACAGGGTGGAATGTTAATTCTCATGGTTTGTACACCATATTTCTTTAAAGTAACTGCTGATTGTGTTCGTTTTAGAGCAGCCGCTCAAGCCATTGCTGGTACTTAACAGCTAAAGACATTTAAAGATAAACCTCTCCCGCATCAGTAGCCCCACTCAGCCATTGAGTCTTTTTTTTTTTTTATTGTTGGGGATTCATTGAGGGTACAATAAGCCAGTTACACTGATTGCAATTGTTAGGTAAAGTCCCTCTTGCAATCATGTCTTGCCCCCATAAAGTGTGACACACACCACGGCCCCACCCTCCTCCCTCCTTCCCTCTTTCTGCTTCCCCCCCCCATAAACTTAATTGTCATTAATTGTCCTCATATCAAGATTGAGTACATAGGATTCATGCTTCTCCATTTTTGTGATGCTTTACTAAGAATAATGTCTTCCACTTCCATCCAGGTTAATACGAAGGATGTAAAGTCTCCATTTTTTTTAATAGCTGAATAGTATTCCATGGTATACATATACCACAGCTTGTTAATCCATTCCTGGGTTGGTGGGCATTTAGGCTGTTTCCACATTTTGGCAATGGTAAATTGAGCTGCCATAAACAGTCTAGTACAAGTGTCCTTATGATAAAAGGATTTTTTTCCTTCTGGGTAGATGCCCAGTAATGGGATTGCAGGATCAAATGGGAGATCTAGGTTGAGTGCTTTGAGGTTTCTCCATACTTCCTTCCAGAAAGGTTGTACTAGTTTGCAGTCCCACCAGCAGTGTAAAAGTGTTCCCTTCTCTCCACATCCACGCCAGCATCTGCAGTTTTGAGATTTTGTGATGTGGGCCATTCTCACTGGGGTTAGATGATATCTCAGGGTTGTTTTGATTTGCATTTTTCTAATATATAGAGATGATGAACATTTTTTCATGTGTTTGTTAGCCATTCGTCTGTCATCTTTAGAGAAAGTTCTATTCATGTCTCTTGCCCATTGATATATGGGATTGTTGGCTTTTTTCATGTGGATTAATTTGAGTTCTCTATAGATCCTGGTTATCAAGCTTTTGTCTGATTGAAAATATGCAAATATCCTTTCCCATTGTGTAGGTTGTCTCTTTGCTTTGGTTATTGTGTCCTTAGCTGTACAGAAGCTTTTCAGTTTAATGAAGTCCCATTTGTTTATTTTTGATGTTGTTGCAATTGCCTTGGCAGTCTTCTTCATGAAGTCTTCCCCCAGGCCAATATCTTCCAGTGTTTTTCCTATGCGTTCTTTGAGGATTTTTATTGTTTCATGCCTTAAATTTAAGTCCTTTATCCATCTTGAATCAATTTTTGTGAGTGGGGAAAGGTGTGGGTCCAGTTTCAGTCTTTTACATGTAGACATCCAGTTCTCCCAACACCATTTATTGAATAGGGAGTCTTTCCCCCAAGGTAAGTTCTTGTTTGGTTTATCAAAGATTAGGTGGTTGTAAGATGTTAGTTTCATTTCTTGGTGTTCAATTCGATTCCAAGTGTCTATGTCTCTGTTTTTGTGCCAGTACCATGCTGTCTTGAGCACTGTGGCTTTGTAGTACAGACTAAAATCTGGTATGCTGACGCCCCCAGCTTTATTTTTGTTACTAAGAACTGCCTTAGCTATATGGGGTTTTTTCCGATTCCATACAAAACGCAGAATCATTTTTTCCAAATCTTGAAAGTACGATGTAGGTACTTTGATAGGAATGGCATTGAATAGGTAGATAGCTTTGGGAAGTATAGACATTTTAACAATGTTGATTCTTCCCATCCATGAGCATGGTATGTTCTTCCATTTGTTAATATCCTCTGCTATTTCCTTTCTGAGGATTTCATAGTTTTCTTTATAGAGGTCCTTCACCTCCTTCGTTAGGTATATTCCTAGGTATTTCATTTTCTTTGAAACTATGGTGAAGGGAGTTGTGTCCTTAATTAGCTTCTCATCTTGACTGTTATTGGTGTATACAAAGACTACTGACTTGTGGACATTGATTTTATATCCTGAAACATTACTGTATTTTTTGATGACTTCTAGGAGTCTTGTGGTTGAGTCTTTGGGGTTCTCTAAGTATAAGATCATGTTGTCAGCAAAGAGGGAGAGTTTGACCTCCTCTGCTCCCATTTGGATTCCCTTTATTTCCTTGTCTTGCCTAATTGTATTGGCTAGAACTTCCAGCACTACGTTGAATAGTAAAGGTGACAGAGGACAACCTTGTCTGGTTCCAGTTCTAAGAGGAAAAGCTTTCAGTTTTACTCCATTCAGAAAAATATTGGCTGTGGGTTTGTCATAGATAGCTTCAGTCAGTTTTAGAAATGTGCCACCTATGCCTATACTCTTCAGAGTTCTAATTAGAAAAGGATGCTGGATTTTATCAAATGCTTTTTCTGCATCTATTGAGAGGATCATGTGATCTTTATTTTTGCCTCTGTTAATATGGTGGATAACGTTTATAGACTTGCGTATGTTCAACCAGCCTTGCATCCCTGGGATGAAGCCTACTTGATCATGATGAATGACTTTTTTGATGATAAGCTGTAATCTATTGGCTAGGATTTTGTTGAGAATTTTTGCGTCTATGTTCATGAGTGAGATTGGTCTGAAATTCTCCTTTTTGTTTGGGTCTTTTCCTGGTTTTGGTATCAGGGTGATGTTTGCTTCATAGAATGTGTTGGGGAAGATTCCTTCTTCCTCAGTTTTTTGGAATAATTTCTGCAGTACAGGAATAAGCTCTTCCTTGAAGGTTTGATAGAATTCTGGAGTGAAGCCATCTGGACCAGGGCATTTTTTAGTTGGAAGCTTTTTTATTGTTTCTTTGATCTCAGTGCTTGAAATTGGTCTGTTCAGGAGGTCTATTTCTTCCTGGCTAAGTCTAGGGAGAGGGTGTGATTCCAAATATTGATCCATTTCCTTGACATTGTCAAATTTCTGGGCATAGAGTTTCTGGTAGTATTCAGAGATGATCTCTTGTATCTCTGTGGGATCAGTTGTTATTTCCCCTTTATCGTTTCTGATTGAGGTTATTAGAGATTTTACTTTTCTATTTCTAGTTAGTCTGGCTAATGGTTTATCTATTTTATTTATTTTTTCAAAAACCCAACTCCTTGTTTCATTAATTTTCTGAATGATTCTTTTGTTTTCAATTTCATTGATCTCTGATTTGATTTTGGATATTTCTTTTCTTCTACTGAGTTTAGGCCTAGATTGTTCTTCTTTTTCCAATTCCATAAGATCTCTTGTGAGATTGTTGATGTGCTCTCTTTCTGTTTTTCGAATGTAGGCATCTAAAGCGATGAATTTTCCTCTCAAAACTGCTTTTGCAGTATCCCACAGGTTTTGGTAGCTTGTGTCTTCATTGTTGTTATGCTCAAGGAAGTTAATGATTTCCTGTTTTATTTCTTCCTTCACCCATCTGTTATTCAACAGAAGATTGTTTAATTTCCATGCCTTTGGGTGGGCTTGAGCATTTTTGTTAGAGTTGAGTTCCACCTTTAGTGCCTTATGGTCTGAAAAGATACAAGGTAAAATTTCAATTCTTTTGATTCTGTTGATATTTGTTTTGTGTCCCAGGATATGATCAATTTTGGAGAATGTTCCATGGGGTGATGAGAAGAATGTATATTCTTTATCTTTGGGGTGGAGTGTTCTATATGCATCTATCAAGCATAGTTGTTCTAGGGTCTCATTTAAATCTCTTACATCTTTGTTTAATTTCTGTTTAGAGGATCTGTCCAGCTCTGTAAGAGGTGTGTTAAAGTCCCCTGTTATGATGGTATTATCAGATATCATATTGCTCAGACTGAGTAAGGTCTGCTTCAAGAATCTGGGAGCATTTAAATTGGGTGCATAAATATTTAGAATGGAAATGTCTTCTTGTTGTAGTTTTCCCTTGACCAATATAAAGTGACCATCTTTGTCTTTTTTGACTTTAGTTGCTTTAAATCCACATGTATCTGAAAATAAGATTGCAACTCCTCTTTCCTTCTGAATTTCATTTGCCTGAAAAATTGTCTTCCAACCCTTGACTCGGAGCTTTAATTTGTCTTTTGAGGCCAGGTGTGTTTCTTGCAGACAGCAAATGGATGGCTTGTGTTTTTTAATCCAGTCAGCCAATCTATGTCTCTTCAGTGGGGAATTCAAGCCATTAACATTTATTGAGATAATTGATAAGTGTGGTAGTATTCTATTCGTCTTATTTGGTGAGAGTCCATTGCTTAGTTTTATCTTTTGCATCAGTGTGGAGGTTAGGTTTTGTCCTTTGATTTCTGAGTTCTTACTTTGCTGCTGATCCATTGTGGTGGTCAGTGTGCAGAACAGGTTGAAGTATTTCCTGTAGAGCTGGTCTTGCTGTGGCGAATTTCCTCAATGTTTGTATATCCGTAAATGATTTGATTTCTCCGTCAATTCTGAAGCTTAGCTTAGCAGGGTACAGAATTCTGGGCTGAAAATTGTTCTGTTTAATAGGTTAAAGGTAGATGACCATTGTCTTCTTGCTTGGAAAGTTTCATTAGAGAAGTCTGCGGTAACTCTGATGGATTTGCCCCTGTAGGTCAACTAGCGCTTACTCCTGGCAGCTTGCAGAATCTTTTCTTTTGTCTTGACTTTGGACAGGTTCATCACAATGTGTCTTGGAGAAGCTCGGTTAGAGTTGAGGCGACCTGGGGTCCGATAGCCCTCTGAAAGCAGTGTGTCAGACTCTTTGGTGATGTTTGGGAAATTTTCTTTTATAATATTCTCTAGTATGGCTTCCATTCCTCTGGGGCATTCTTCTTCCCCTTCTGGAATTCCTATAACTCGTATGTTGGAACGCTTCATAAAGTCCCATAATTCTGACAGTGAACGTTCTGCTTTCTCTCTCTTCTTTTCTGCCTCTTTTACTGTCTGAGTTATCTCAAGAACTTTGTCTTCTACCTCTGAAATTCTTTCTTCTGCATGGTCTAACCTGTTGCTGATACTTTCCATTGTATCTTTAAGTTCCCTGATTGACTGTTTCAGTTCCTTCAGGTATGCTATATCCTTTTTATATTCTTCATATCGTTCATCTCTTATTTGATTCTGTTTTTGGATTTCCTTTTGGTTATTTTCCACTTTATTAGCAGTTTCCTTCATTGTTTCCATCATTTCTTTCATTGTTTTCAAGATGTGTATTCTAAATTCCCTTTCTGTCATTCCTAACATTTCTATACTGGTGGAATCATCTGCAGTAGCTACCTCATGGTCCCTTGGTGGGGTTGTTCTAGACTGGTTCTTCATGTTGCCTGGAGTTTTCTGCTGATTCTTCCTCATGGGTGATTTCTTTTATCTGTTTCCTTGCCCTAATTTTCCTTTCACTTCCTCTTGCTCTTTAAGTTCTTGTGCCTGTGGACTAAGGGTTACAGGACCAGAAGGGTGAGAAGGTTGAAGAGCAAAAAAAGGGGATGAAAGAAAGGAGGACCGAGTGATAAGAAAAAAAGAAAGATAGAGAAAGGAGAGGGGGTGGGTATAAGGAATATTGACAAAAAGAAGAGAGGCACAGAAAGAGGGAGACAGGGCAATATAGGTGTACAGTAGGGTACTTTGACACAACCTTAAAATACCCCACCTTCTGGGGGTGCCCAGTTGCGTGGTTCCCTTGAGGTCAGCAGCTCTTTGCTAACCTGATCAGACACAGTACCCCACCTCCACCAAGTAGAGAGGAAAGACAAAAATGCTATAAATCAAACCAAAAGAAGCAAACAGAAAACTTTACGGGGATAAAATTGGGTGAAAAACCAAATTATATCGGTAGAAACACTAGCAAAAATGAAGTTGAAGTTATTAAAAAAGGCAGCAATGGGAAATTATTATTAAACTAGGAAAATTGAGAAAGTAAAAGGGATCTGTGTGGAAATGATTGAAATTAAAAAAACAAAAGAACATCAGCAACGTCAAAATAAACAAACAAAAAAAACAACCAAACCAAAAAAAAAAGAAGAAAAAAATACACAACCAAAAACAAAGCAGTTTGTATATGTTATTGAATATTGTCTGGGCAACACGTGGTCTTCTGGGGTATGAGATGTTAGTCACAGTTGTGATACGACTGGAGGCTGCTGATTTCTCAAACCCCAGCAGGTAGACACCCTAAATCTCTCTTCAGCCTACTTAAAAGGCACTTTGAACTTGTAAACTTGCTGAGCAGAAGCTTTCCCAGCTTTCTCGCTGGAATCGCTGCTGAAGTGGCTATCCACTTACTCAGTGTGGCAAAACCGGTCTCACTCTGCCCCTGAGGGTTAGGGCTGCAAGGCGGCTCAAACCCCACCCTTAGGCTACTTGGTTGCTGGGTTACCAGCTCCCACCCGTTTCTAGCTCTGCGACCCTGAGGGCGGAGCTTGCTGGGGCAGATCACTGACAAAGGATCCGTGTGACCCACCGCCAAACACTATTAGCTCCGTCTGGCTCAGCGGCTCAGACTGGGGCCCTAGACAACGGCCAAAGTTCTCCGCACTCCCGCTCAGGCCTTCCCCAAGGCAGTTCAACTCAGTGCCAAGTCCAAGGACATCAAAACAGTTCACAGGTAAGGCCTTTCTGGTTTGCAGTCTCGCTGCTACTGAACTTACAGTTGTGGGCGGGTTTAGACGGATTGAACACACGCGACCACTTGCCGGTTTTCCACTGTTTTAGTCCTCCTCTTGGGGTCCAGAAGTCTCTCGCTGACTCCCTGTATCTTCATAGGAGTGATGATAGGCAGTTCCCACCAGCCAGAGATGCCTGGAGTCCTATCTCCCCAGACTCACGGTGCCCAGATGCAAGGAAGCTGTTACTCGGCTGCCATCTTGCTCCCAGCCATTGAGTCTTAAGGGTCAAATTCAACCCCCAGTTATGCTAATGCAATTTTTGTTGATTTTGGATTCTGGGGATGAATTTGGAGTTTGGAAAGAAAATAATCCAAACACCATACCTTGGGTTTTAGTAGAAAGGGCAAGCATACTCATGAATATGTCTGGTTCTCCTCTCCATTCTAATTTGTTGATCCCACGAAAAAAAAAATCGTGTGCTGTAAAAGAGTTTGATGATGATCCAAAACGCTGTTCTGCAAGAACAAATCAGGATTTTCATGCCCAAATAGTATAGAAGAGAGAGACTTTTTCTTCTTCATTTTCACCAATTGTGGCATGTAGTTGGTACAGTCTTTTTTGTTTTTAATCACATTTACCAACTTCCTGTGTTAATTTCCATGCACTTGTACCTTGAACAAATTTCTGCTCTTGGTATTGTATATGCTGCGAGTTGCAGTGCTGTCAAAACATATTTTTAAAAATAACCCATGGGTTTTAACCAGTATGGTCAAGCTAAATTAGGTTTTTTTTAAAGTAAAATCTACCTTAATATTTAGATCAGCAAGAAAATGTGATTATGATTAACTTTTGCCCTTATGTGGCAAGATAGGACAGTTATACTCATGTTTAAATTTTTTATTCATTTTTTTAAACTAGAAATTAAAAATAAGGAAACAGTAATCATTCCTAGTAGTAGATTCCATGGCCTCCTTTACTCTGTTCTACTTTTTACTAACGGTTCCTTGAAGGGGAACATTTTAAGGAGAAAAGCCCTCTGCTTATTATTCTCCCTGCTCACCTCTTACTTGGCTGCCTCTACTTATAGCTGAGGCCTGAGCTTAAATGTCTCTTTCACAGGGGAACCTCTTTTGCACATAAGACTAGGTTCTTATATTATAAGCACCTTTGTATCTTTCACTTCATATTTTTGCAGCCTCATTGCATTAATCTCAATTGCTTATTAATATTTGTCCTTTATCCTAGACTGTAGACCCTACGAGGGGTCTGTGTCTGTTTTCGACATTCTAGTCCTAGGACCTCATTCTGTGTCTGGCTCACACTTGATGCTTACTAAACATTTCTTGACTAATTGGCCAGAGGATGAAAAAGTCCCTTAAGGGTGTGTGGGAACAGTAATTTCAACAATATTTGCGTTTGTGTGGACACCAAGCTAAGAGCCGTGAGCTCTTCCGTTTGTGTATTTGATATTTGAGTACCGCTGCATCAGATTACTGAAGTAGAAAGAATAGTTGACATTCTGTTTTAGAGTGACCATGTATTTGACCCACTTCTTCTCTAGTAATGTCATCACGATTGTATCTCATCGCCGTAGGTTCTTGGAGGCTGACAGGCGGAACAAGTTGCTTCAGCGCACAGTCCTCATCTGTCATAGAGAACAGCTTGCAGATTCTTATTATGTGAGTGAAATATGGAGAGAGGGATATTTTTCTTCCTAGGCTATCAGGGTAACTGAAAGTAACCATATCAGGGCGTGAGGGGAAAAATGCAGGAAAATAGACTGCCTGTGTGAAGGGTAACTCATCAGCTCTCAGAACCACAGGTGTGGAGCCTCATCGCCAGATGCAAAGGCTTGGGAAATGCTTCCTGTTATCAAAAGGCCCCGAAATTCTACCAGCACTTTCTTTTAATAAGGAAAATGCCTGGTTCATGTTACCGCCCCTCAGCTGTCTGATGAGATGTCACAACTGTTATCTTTGGAGGCACAGCCCATGGGACAAAGGTACAGGGCTTTGTGTGTTCTTTAGCCAGGAAGAAAACTGTTTCAGTATTCCAGATCAATAAACTGTAGTAGTAAATTGGAAATGTGCTATGAAAAATCATTAAACAGAGAAATTCTACTGTTCCTGGATTTTGGATCAGAAGATATAAATAACATTTGACGGCTCTTATAGTTAATATTTTACAAGCTTGGCCCTGGTGAAATGGAATATCAGATAATACTGTATCAATGACACTTTGCCTTCTAAATGGTTTGGTTCTGTAGATAGATATTGTGCTTTATAGAATTGTTTTAGTTAACAGGAAGCTTTTTACTTAACACTGGTGAAAAGTACTAACGTGGGGATGGAAGGCAAGGAACAATTCAGCAGTCATTCAGTCATGACTTTGTTATGTTTTGAGATAGCTTTAAAATCACTTAGTCGAATAAAATTCTAAAGTACTCTAACTGCCAGGTTGCTTTATCTAATTTATGAAACAGAGGCAAAAGAATCAACAATAACCCTCCATTTACTATTATTAGATTAGCTATTACTGAAACCACAGAAAGTATATAACCCTTTACTTTGTGTTCACTTGAATTTGGTTATTAAGCTTTGATGGAACTTTCATTTAACCAAATGCCTTTGTTTACAACAATAAGCATGTTAAGTCTTTTGTGTTCGGAATCTGATATGACCGTTTTAGTACATGCCTCCCACAAAGGCATGTTAAAGTTACAGATTCTATTCATTTGTGTTCTGTCAAATGCTTTCGTTGTAATCCGGTTAGGGTCTTGCTTTTCTTTCCAACTTTCAAAAATACTTTTTAATTTTCCTTTTATTTCTATAAGGCTTCTACTTCTTCATGAATATAACCAGTCATTAACAAACATGAAACTACTCACAGCAACTCCATAAAAATTGATTTTTCAAAATTAAATAAGCATCTGGTGGCCTAAAAATGCTTTATACCTGATATTTAAAAGATATTTTGACTATTGCCAAAAGGAATCAATTCCTTCATGCTGTTTCCCTTGTGGATGTCGTCATATGCCACTGTGTTGCAGGAAGCACAGATTCTGGAGGGAGGCAGACTTGGATTTGTACCTCAACTCAGCCGCTTACATGCCTGTGACCTTGGACTTTACATCTTAGGGAGGTCAGTCAATTGCAATTGCTCTTTCCTTTGTGTATAATAGAATTAGAAAACAGTACTTATTTCAGTGTGTTATATATGACAGAATGCATGTAAGGCCCTCAAACGTGTGACTATTATTACAATTAATGTGTGTGTGTGTGTCCATCCACATTCTATAGGTACACGTCAATTTGAGTGAAAACTCATTGACTCTAAATTACTGTATAATGGTGGAAATGCCATCATCTTTTCAGTGCTTAACGTTCTGGTGTCATTGCCATATCTAAAAGTAACATGAAGCATCGTCACCATCTTGGATTTAGTCAGAGCCATAGCTCGAAGATGAATCACCATGAAGGTGGCTATTTCAATTGCTGAGATTAAGACCCATGAACCAAATCCCCGCTCCAAAGAAGTATTACTTTTAAAATGGAACCTTATTTTGCTTCTTTTGAATTGATGTAAAAGCTAGAATAAGGAGGGTTCCAGATAAGTAAACTAGAAATATATGGCCCTTCCATACGAGAAGGGATCCTATAGCTAATATATTCTTAGTTTTTCCCTGGCTTTGTTTCCCAGATCTACTAAGCTTTTATCTGCCTTGTTGTCATTACATTTTTCAAATGCATATCTTTGTCTTTTATATCCATATTTTTGGGGTTGTGTAGTTGGGATTGGAGAAATCCACACTACTTCACCCAGTGCCCTTGAGATTGCTAGCCCACAGAGGAGCCATAGGAAGTCAGGCTGGGAGATCTGCCCTCTAACATTAGTTTCCAGCAAATTTACATGGTTCATGGGGGTAGAATTTTTCTTCTTATCTGTACTATAATCTGTTGGCTTGAATTATGAGTCACAGAAGAATGAAGACTTTTAGCTGTGAAAGTTTCAGCAAGAATAAATGTTAGACCTATGGCGTTAGTGTAATGCAAAATAAGATAGCATTTAAAGACAGTCTCTGCTCCAGCATCATATTGACAATGCCCCTCACTTGAGTCAGGGATTGGGGACTGACTGAGATGCACCATCTGGCAAAATACGGAAGGCCAGTCTTGTGCCAACTGAGAAAGCTGCATCGGTTCCAACGCTGTGTACTTTGCACATTATTGGATGCCTTGCAAAACGTTTATCACTTTTTAATTAGGAAGGGCTAAGGGATTTTAGTACCCCAAAGAACATATTAGCAACCTAAAGATAGAAAAATTATCCAATGGATCATAAGGGGTGGTAAGTATTTAACTTTGAGCTTGCATAGGAAATGAGGACAGTTTCATACTAGGATCTTTCTTTCTTGGGTGATGTGAAGCTGGTATGTCCTTGATCTGCCTGGATGGAACTGGGGATCCAGTCTTTCTGTTATTGTGACAGTTCCTAAGCTTGTTTCTTCTGCAGCCTGGCTAGTCTCTGAAAGCATATGCCAAGAGATCAACTCTGCTCTGCTTCTTGGCCTATCATGTAAACTGTGGCCTGTCATGTTCATTAAAATGAAAATTTGTTGAATGGAATTTGCCCGACTGGCAGAATAGTTTAAATGTCAGATGTTGTTAGGCCTGGATATAAATATTATGTTTCTATTGTTAATTAATTGCAGTGCCTCTGTACCAGTGATCCAAAATCCAATTTAGTCTGCAATAGGCCCGTGGATAAGGGCTAGATATAATGAATGCAGAGGGAAAAAATATATTCAGAATTTCCATTGTATCTGTCAATGTCCTCTTAGGAAAATAGCAAATTTTGATGTGTCACTATAGTTCAAGAGGGGTGAAACAGTACAGAATTAAGACTCATTGTCTTTTGAAACCTCTCAAATGTTACTTACTATTGAATCCATTCCACTGCTAGACCTGAGTCCATTCCAACATCCAAATTCATGATACATACCCCTCTGTTCCCTTTCCTTGATTTCCCACCATGGTTTGCACCCCTGAGTCTGTTGTTCTGTTCATAGCTCATTTCAGAGTTGTGGGACTGAGGTGTCTCGTCCTGCAATCCTCCTTCACAGTGTTCACTGTCCTCTCTTTGTTTGGCCGTCAACCTTTCCATTCCTTTTCTTCCCATCCTTTGTTTTGGTCCCCAGGCTCAGCAGCCTGTCTGTCAAGTCTGCCACTGTTTGTTAAGATCATTTTGCTTCCAAATTGAGCTGGTAGCTGAATATCACTCGGGATAATGCTGCTAGAACTGTCTGCATTAGAAAAGGAAGCAGAAATCTTGCCGCTGGTGTCCAGTCCTCAGAGCTGACAGTTGCTGCAAAGCCATGAGCCAGCAGGCGTTTGTGACTGCCATTCTCAACCGGTATTTTGTTAAAAGCTTGCTGTGAGCATGGCATCTTACCTGGCCAGCTCCCTGGCAGTGGGTGTGCCAGGCAGAGGAGGACTAATTAAGACTTTGGAAGGCAGGACTAATGTGTTCCAGTGGTCAGGGACCCTCATTTAATTCCTGGCGTCCTGGTTGGTGCTAACCTCGTTCGGCCCCTGCGATTATGCCAGCCGAGAAGCAGAGAAGGGAAGATGAACTTTGGTCTGCTCTGAGTTTCCCTGTCCAGCAGTGTTTGTCAGATTAAAAATGAGAGGGAAGGAGGCCAAAGAATCTTCCAGATGGAGAGTTCAGAGGAGGGCACCACCAGACTCCCTCTCCACAGTGATGTTAGTGATGTTGCCGGGCCATCCGTGTGGTGGGCCAAGAGCCAGGAGCACAGGCTGCCTCCTGACCCTGTGGGGGAGTGGGGGCCTGGCAGAACGGTCACCCTTGGCTCAGGGTGGGGGCAGATTCAAACCAGGCACACGCAAGTCACGTGGCCAACGAGAGCATTTCCTCACAGGTGGGGTCAGTCTGGTTGGACGTTGGGCCCTCTTTCTGGACTCCACTTGAAGGCGCTTTCCCCAAGTCACAAGGGAGTAGAGTTGGCAGCTAACGAAACCAAATGGGGAGTTGGTGTTTTCCAACCTCTCTGTTTTCTTCCATTAGAATGAGGGCACCGTGCAGGAAAGGTGACCTTAGTTAGGCTGGAGGCAGCAGTAACAGCGGTGGCCCTGCATCCTTGGACTGACTGGCACGTGGACAGCAGTTCCAGGCAGCGGGGGTTTGGTGAGGCCACAGTGCACTGGCCGTTGCTCTCTGTGCCTCTTGGTAGCATGACTTGATAACTGGTCTCGGAGCTCACTGAACAGTATCCAGGGTGGATGCTCCAGGAATAGGGCTTTGCTCAAATGAGAACTTTTTTGTTTTTATATGCAGTAATGGAAAGGTAACTAATGAGTAAACACTGATTATATGTTTGGGCCTTCTTTAAAAATGGATTATTTGGGCTAGGGACGGTGGCTCACGCCTATAATCCTAGCAAGCAGTCTGGGAGGCTGAGGCGGGTAGATCGCCTGACCTCAGGAGTTTAAGACTGGCCCGAGCAAGAGTGAGACACCTTCTCTACTAAAAATAGAAAAACCAGTCAGGCATCTGGCAGTGCTTGTAGTCCCAGCTACTTGGGAAACTGAGGCAAGAGAATCTCTTGAGCCCAAGAGTTTGAGGTTGCCGTGAGCTGTGATACTACAGTATACTACCCAGGGTAACAGTGTGAAATCCTGCCTCAAAAAAATAAAAAGGATTATTTTAATATTATATCAGCATAGTCTCAGTTTCTCTCTATGATGAACCTCCTTTTCTCAAAGTTAGACTCTTAGAATTCGAGGGGGACCGATTTGATACGGAGCAGAGATGTTTGACTTCAAATGTCATCCCATTCTGTGAAAACACACTGGGGCCATGCTAGGGCATCCCTGTGCAAATGCCACATTGTCGGAGTGTCTCCCCTGGGATTAGACAAGCCATGGCACTTTCTGGTCTTGCTTGGGTGGTCAGACAATTTACAGGCTTACCCACCGCCAGGACACCAACCCAGCTGGGGTTGTCCTCCCCGAGATGACACAAATTTGATTTATTTGTAACCCAATGAATTTTCAGATGCCAATTTTTGGCTGATTGGTATTCTGCCCCTCAGATGTCACCTATTGATTTTCCAGAGCTCGTGTAACTTGACAAATTTACTTTTTCAATGTATGGCAAATACGACAGCATTGAACAGGTGTGGTATGAGTGGTGTGTATGTGTGTGTGTCAGGTGCCAGAAGGATAGCTTCAGCAGAGAGAGATCTTTTCATTATATGAAAGCCCAGAGTACAAATTAAGAGAAGAAATGAAAAATAAGAACAACCCCCCGCCCCAAACTAATCTTGGCTTGAGAATTCCCAGTTTTCACTTTTAACAGTAATGAAAATGTATCATATTCTTTTATTAAGCAGATTTTACCGAGTGTATGTTATGTGCCAGATGCAGTCCTAGAGGATATTGACTTAGTATAGAATAAGACAGAATAAGAATGGCTATTGGTCCGTGTGACTGTTGAACTTATGGTCTAATAGAAAGACTTTCACATGCACTTTGACTGTATGAATCAATTTTCCAGGTAAATAACAAAACTAAGAATTATTCTGGTCACCTCACCTTCCCACCCCGAACTCTAAACATATCTGAGTTTCACAAATTCTGAAAATACTCTATATGAAATACAGACACAAATTAAAATAAAACATCTAGGAATATTTCTAAGAAGTGGCAGGTTCAATCCCTCACAATAGTGAGGGTTTAAACCAGTATGCAGATTTTCCTTCCCTTCCCTTCCCTTCCCTTCTTTCTTTCTTTCTTTTTTTTTTTTGTTTGAAACAGAGTCTCACTCTGTTGCCCTGGGTAGAGTGCCCTGGTGTTATAACTCACAGCAACCTCAAGTTCTTGGGCTCAAGAGATCCTCCTGCCTTAGCCTCCCAAGTAGCTAGGATGACAGGCATCTACCAGAACAGCCAGCTAGTTTTTCTATTTTTAGTAGAAAAACTCACTCTTGCTCAGGCTGGTCTTCAACTCTGGAGCTCAGGCAATCTGCCCACCTCGGTCTCCCAGAGTGCTAGGATTACAGGCGTTAGCCACCCCACCCAGACCAGTATGCAGATTTTCAAATAATTCCATGTGTTTAAAATATTAATTTATCATCAGGTAGTTTCACCAGGGCTATGTTTTCTGACTGCCTGGTTTTCACAGATACGTAGAAAAACGTTTCTAGAAGGAGGTTGAAATTCTTAGTTGAAAATTGGTTATCATTTGGAAGAATGTTGCAATAATTTGTCTGCAGTAACAGCTCACTGAACGTAGCATAAAAATGAAAATGAGGGTTGAATTTATTCAGTGTCTTTATTCTTGTACCAAGATACAGACTCTTTTGTAGGCATGTAAATAATTGTTAAAGACTTAAAGGTTAATAACCAATCCCTTAACATGGCAGTTAAGTCAGGTGAGTGCTGCAGAATTTGAGAATGGAAGCAAATCCCCCAGTTCCAGGCAATGTAGCTTTTTAAAGTGAGGTGTAGCTTGGAGGTTCTCAAATAGGTTTTAATTGGGAGAAGGTAAATCACACGGAAACTTTCTGTATTTGGGAAAGATGTTTGTTTAAATTCAGACCAGTTTTTAAGGGAACTGGGGGCTGGATCCTGGATTAAGAGGCTTGGAGTCTGTAAAGATTTTCTGGAAGGCTATGCTCTGAAAAACCACCAAGGTAAATCAGTGTGTTACTGGCTCGTACTGCTCTGCTGCCATGTTTATTTCTTTTAGGAGCTGCTGAAGCCCAAACCCATTTGAATTCATTTAAATCTAATTTATGTCTTGTAGGAGGTCATGTGAAGGATATAGAGATTTTCTGTTCTAGAAGAAAATGCGGATGAGGAGAGTAGGAAGTGGTGTAACATAGTTATTGGTGAAAATGTTTTTATGGCCTGTAGAAGTTTAGGTCCTTGGATTTTTCAGGGTTAGGAAAACACGGGAAAAGGAAGGCCAATTTGAGGACCTATTCCTGACTTTTTCGTAGAGGTAAGTACTTTAGTGCAATAGTTTTTAGGACCTCACTTGCCACCTCTTTGGATAATGAGCATATATAAACATACAAGCACAGATTTTCAGATGCCAGAAGTATACACAAACACTATAAAGTCGCTTGTATTCACTTATTCAACATGTGCTATCAGTGGCAGGCCATGTGTAGGTCTGTGGTCCCATAGATCACCATGTCGTTTTATTACTGTACCTCTTCAATGTTTAGATACACAAATTTTTACCTCTGTGTTTTGAAGTACAGTCCCCTGCTGTACAGGTTTGTATCCTTGGAACAGTGGTCCCTACATTGCAGGCTAGGTGTGTACGCTGTACCATTTAGGTTTGTGTGACTCCACTCTGTGATAGTCACACAAAGACGAAATTGCTCAAGGACACATTTTCCAGAACCCCGCCCCCCCATGTCTCTGTGTTAAACGACAATATGACTGTATTTCATATACAGGGGATAGAATGTGGGGCTTACAATGTGTGGGTAAGGTAGAGCTGGTATGAACAATAAAGGCCATGTGTTTTAAAGAGCAGATATTCTAAATAAGATAAGAAAATGTAAACAAGTGACAATACAGTAGCATGAGTGGCTTCATAAAACATTATGTGATTAAGGCGAGAACAAAGCTCTGTGTAAGACCAGCCCGCACACCTGGACCTCGCCCCTTTCTTGGGACCCTTTGCACTAGTTATCTTTCTCCTCCTGTACTCCAGTCTCTGTGCCTTAAATGCATATTCTCATCATCTTGACATCTGCTCAGGTTTTTTTTTCTGTTTAAAACCTACATGAATCCTCTTCCAGACATTTGCCTTCCTGTTGCCACTCTCTTTCCTCCTCTTCACAGCCAAACATATTTAGGATTATCCTTACTCAATGTCTTTGTTAAGTGATTTCTACTTCTGTCTTAACCAGCTCCAAACTGAATTCTGTCTCTGTCAGTTCACAAAACGGTTCTTGAGTCAGTTCACTTTTCTGCAAAACCTGAGGTTTTTATTTTACTTCTCTGGCAACTATTTGCCCTCTGACATAGGACTCAGCCTTTTTGACACAACTGTTAAATGTTGAACTTCGCCTTAGGGATCAGTCTTCCTTAGGCCCTTTTTCTCTTTCTACTTTATATGATCCCGTCTCCCTAAACAGTCATATCCATATTCACAACTGCCATTGCTCTCTACTTGCAGATAACTGACCTCTCTCAGATCTCATCTTTGAGCCACAGACACATATCTGCTTACCTGAACGTTTTCCTTTAGATGTCTCTAAGATACCTCAGATTCAACATGTCCACAAACAAACTAGTGATCCTCTTTGTCTCCAGATACAGACCCTAATGTTCGTATCTGGAGACAAAGTTCAGTCAATGATCTTGTCTAATCCCAACCCAGACAGGGAATCTGTCATAAAGATTATAATTTTCAAACATATTTAAAAAATCTCATTTCATAGTTGTTTTCCAACTTTAATGCATTATAATTAAAAACCATTTATTTATCTTTCTTTGTTTTTTTCTTTTTCTTGTTTTGAGACCTCTGTCGCCCTGGGTAGAGTGCCGTCTTGTCATCATAGCTCACAGCAATCTCAAACTCTTGGGCTCAAGCAATGCTCTTGTTGCAAGGGCTGCCATGACACTCAGTGAGTTTTTCTATTTTTGGTAGAGATGGGGTCTCGTTCTTGCTCAGTCAGACTGGTCTCAAACTCCTGAGCTCAACCACTCCACCACCTCAGCCTCCTAGAGTTATAGGTGTGAGCCACCAGAACTGGCCATAAAAAAAACCTTTTGTTTGATATTTGCTCAGACTACTTTCATGGTCTAATATGTGGTTAATTTTTGTGTATGTTACATATGTGGTTGTAAAGACTGCTATGGCAGATTGCGTTCTCTAAGGGTGGTCACACCAACACATTTATCCAGTCCTACATGCTTTTCTTACAATGCGACTAACACTCCCCCCACTGAGTGGGGCAGGGTATTTGTTCTTTTCTTTGAGTCAGGGTGGGGTTTATAACTGCCTGATCAGTAGAGGACAGAGTAAATGGTTTTATGTGAATTCTGAGCCTTGGATGTTAAAAAAATATGACTACTCCCTGGCTCTTTTTGGAAACTCTTGCCTTTGGAACCAGCCCCCATGTCATGAGTAGGCACAAGGCACATGGAGAGGCCACATGGAGGTAGTCCAGCTGATAGCCCCAGCGATGCTCTTAGCTGACCCTCAGTAACCTAGCAGATATGTGATGAGCCTTCAGCTGATTCCAGCCTCTAATTCTCAAGTCTTTCAGCTGAGGCCTCGGCCCTTGTAGCATAGAAAAGCCATACTGAGGTACCCTGTTAGAATTCCTGTTCCATAGAATCCGTGAGAGATAATAAATTATTATTTTTAATTGACTAATTTTGGGGTAATATGTAGCAATAGATAGCTAACATATATACTTGCTCCCCATTTCATGCCGAGTATGATTTCTCCTAATAATAAGCTTATTTTCGTTAGCTTTTGTTTCCTGTTTCCTTGGTATATACTTTGCTTTGCTTTTCAAACCTTCTCCTATGTTTTAGATGCATTTCTTACAAACATCACATAGGAAGATTAAAAAAATCCATTTTGATAAATTTTTATTTAAACATATAAGCTTACTCTGTTTACTCTGATTATTGATATATTTGAACTTATTTTTAACATTTTCTTTAGTATTTCTATTCACTGTGTTTTGCTTTGCCTTTTTATCCCTTCCGTTCCAATTCCCTGTGGAGAATTGACTGGGTTTTCTTTATTGGTTTGGAAATTTCTATTCATTTGGTGATTACTCTTATGTGTTATAAAATTGTGAAATACAGAATGCATAAAAAATAATTTTTGAAAGGGTACATACACAGTTTTAAGGAAAAAAAAAGTCTGATTATCTAGATACCTCTCCCCAGGGCAAGAAATATAGCATTACCATATTCCAGCAGCCTCCAAAGCTTCTCCCAAATTATGTCTCCTCCCTCTACTCCTAAAACAAAGATAGAATGAATTTGGTGGAAAATCATGAACTTGCTTTTCTTTATTGTTTTTTACCACTTGCATTTTGTATTCCAAACCAGCATATTATTTATTTTTGCCTTTTTAAATATTATACAAATATAATAATGTTATGTATAGTTTTTTTGTGAGTTGCTTCTTTTATTTTATCATATTTTGGGAGGCATTCATATTGATATGGATAACAGTTTTGTTGATTTTTTTCACAGTTATATAATATTCCAGTGTAGGAATCTGTAAAATGTGTTTATTGTACTGGTGATAGAGGATTGGGTTGTTTCCAATATTTTTAGCCATTCCAGCAATGCTGCTCTAATATATATATGTATATATATATTTTTTATTAAATCATAGCTGTGTACATTAATGCAATCATGGGGTACAATGTACTGGTTTTATATATGATTTGAAATATTTTCATCAAACTGGTTAACATAGACTTCACCGCATTTTCTTAGTTACTGTGTTAAGACATTTATATTCTACACTTAGTAAATTTCCTATGTACCATTGTAAAATGCCCTGTAGGTGTGGTCCCACCAATTACCCTCCCTCCACCTAACCACTCCCCTCCCCTCCCTCTCCTCTTTCCTTTTCTTCTTGGGCTATAGTTGGGTTATAGCTTTCATATGAAAGCTATAAAGAGGTTTCATAGTGGGGCTGAGTACATTGGACACTTTTTCTTCCATTCTTGAGATACTTTGCTAAGAAGAATATGTTCCACCTTCATCCACGTAAACATGAAAAAGGTAAAGTCTCCATCTTTCTTTAAGGCTGCATAATATTCCATGGTGTATATATACCACAATTTATTAATCCCTTCATGGGTCGATGGACCTTTGGGCTTCTTCCATGATTTAACAATTATGAATTGGGCTGCAATAAACATTCTGGTACAAATATCTTTATTATAAAGTGATTTCTGGTCTTCAGAATATATACCTAGTAGAATAATTGAAGGATCGAATGGCAGGTCTATTTTTAGATCCCTAAGTGATCTCCCAACATCTTTACGAAAGGAACGTGTCAGTTTGCATTCCTACCAGCAGTATAGAAGTGTTCCCTTTTCTCCACATTCATGCCAACATCACTGGTTTTGGGATTTTGTGACATGGGCTAATCTTACTGGGGTTAGATGGCATCTCAAAGTAGTTTTGATTTGCATTTCTCTGATGATTAAGGATGATGAGCATTTTTTCATATGTCTGTAGGCCTTGCACCTGTTCAGAGAAGTTTCTCTTCAAGTCCCTTGCCCAGCCTGAGACAGGCTCACTTGTTCTTTTCTTGCTAATACGTTTGAGTTCTCTGTGGATTCTGGTTATTAAACCTTTGTTGGAGACATAACCTGCAAATATCTTCTCCCATTCTGAGAGCTGTCTGCTTGCTTTACTTACTGTGTTCTTGGCTGTGCAGAAGCTTTTTAGTTTGATCAGATCCCAGTAATTATTTTTAGTATTGCTTCAATTGCCCAGGGGGTCTTCCTCATAAAATATTCACCCAGGCCGATTTCTTTAAGTGCTTTCCCTGCACTTTATTCTAATATTTTTATAGTTTTATGTCTTAAGTTTAAATCTTTAATCCAGTGAGAGTCTATCTTAGTTAGTGGTGAAAGGTATGGGTCCACTTTCAGTCTTCTACAGGTCACCAGCCAGTTCACCCAGCACCATTTGTTAAATAGGGAATCTTTTCCCCACTGAATGTTTTTAATTGGCTTATCAAAGATCAAATAATGGTAAGTAGCTGGTTTCATCTCTTGGTTCTCTATTCTGTTCCATACATCTCCTTCTCTGTTTTTGTGCCAGTACCATGCTGTTTTGATCACTATCAATTTATAGTATACTCTGAGGTCTGGTAGCGTATTTCCTCCTGCTTTGTTTTCATTTCTGAGTAATGTCTTGGCTATTGGAGGTTTTTTCTGATTCCATGTAAAATGAAGTATTATTTTTTTGAGATCTTTAAAGTATGACAGTGGAGCTTTAATAGGGATTGCATTAAAAGTGTCTATTGCTTTGGGTAGTATGGACATTTTAACAATGTCGATTCTTCCCAGCCATGAGCATGGTATGTTTTTCCATTTGCTAACATCTTCAGCTATTTCTTTTCTTAGAGTTTCATAGTTCTCTTTATAGAGATCTTTCACGTCCTTTGTGAGGTAACCTGTTGATCTGTTTTTGCTCTCCAGTTCTCTTCCTCTTTGAGTGTTTGGGAGCATTCAAAAGCTTTGTCTTCAATGTCAGAAATTCCTTCTTCTGCTTGCTCCATTCTATTACTGAGGGATTCTACTGTATCTTTGAGGGCTGCATGTTCTTATCTCAATGTGTCAAAATCTTTGGTGATTTTGTCTTTGAATTCATTAAATTCTTGAGACAACTTTTGAAATGCTCCTTGAATTTCTAATTCCAACTTTACCTCCATTCTATTTATCTTATTTGCATTCCAATTCTGAATTTGATTTCTGACATCTCAGCCATTTTTTTATTATTATTATTTTTTTTATTAAATCATAGCTGTGTACATTGATATGATCATGGGGCATCATTCACTAGCTTCACAGACCGTTTACCAAGTTTCACATATACCCTTGTAAGATGCACCGCTGGTGTAATCCCACCAATCCCCTTCCCTCTACCCACCTCCCTCCTCCCTCCCCTCCCTTTCCCCCTTCCCCCTATTCTTAGGTTGTAACTGGGTTATAGCTTTCATGTGAAAACCCTAAATTAGTCTCATAGTAGGGCTGAGTACATTGGGTACTTTCTCTTCCATTCTTGAGATACTTTACTAAGAAGAATATGTTCCAGCTCTATCCATGTAAACATGAAAGAGGTAAAGTCTTCATCTTTCTTTAAGGCTGCATAATATTCCATGGTGTATGTATACCACAATTTATTAATCCATTCGTGGATCCATGGGCACCTGGGCTTCTTCCATGACTTAGCAATTATGAATTGGGCTGCAATGAACATTCTGGTACTCAGCCATTTGTTTATGAATGGGATCTTCCTGTGTGTTGGCCTTATCTTTCCTTGTGGGAGTTGATCTACTCTGGTTATTCATGTTGGCAGAGTTTTTCCGCTGATTCCTCCCCATGATTATTTTACACCATTTGGCTAGCTAAGCAGATAAGGTGAAGTTGGGTTGGGGGCTCCTGGAGTAGTGATTAACCAGCCCTTTGCCCAAGAGCTGGGACTTGTGTCTTTACCTTTTCCCCTAGAGCTTTGCAAAGGACCCATACAGTGCTATGGCCTGAGACACTGGGGATCTGCTTGGTGTGGTAGGGCTAAATTGTTCTGTCTTGTTTTCAGGTGGTCTCTGTCCTACTCTAGTGAATCAGTAACTCTGGGTTGAAGTCTCAGCTGTGGAGAAATACCAGCAACTAAGTCACGCTGCCCCCAGTGGGTAACAACTGGAAAAGGAAAATCAAACCATCCCACAACCACACACCCAGGGTACCACTTTGGATAGTCCTTGGGTAAACAGCCCAGGTCAAGAGTTCCAAATCAATTGTCCCAGTCAGCACCCAGCCTCAAGTGGAGAGTTCAAAAGCTCTCTGGCAATTAGATAGCAGGGGTCTGCTGGGAGCTCAAGTATGACTTACTCTGGTGCTCCATGGAGTCAGAAACACCCCTCAGCAAATTAATTAGTCTTGGAAGGTTGATGCCTCCTTCCTCACATTACATCTCTGTCACACCCAGTCACTGATAACCTCACGAGGCTGTGACCCAGTTCCCTCCAATGAGCAGATGCTCTAGGGGTTTGCACCTGCCTAAGTCACAGGGAGATCTATGCTAGATCACTGCACTTTGCCACCAGCTGGCAGGGGGAGCTGAAGCCTGGCAACCTTGGGTAGTTAATGGAAGCTGGGGCTGTTCACTCAGTTCCAGCCCCGCCCAAGATTGATGTTGCTGCCACTTATATTCTCACAGAATTTGCATTTCTGTCCTGGCTATATTCCCCTGTGGGCCAGGCAGTGTTTGAGTTCACAGAAACTGTGACTCAGCCCCACACCCCCCATGCTGCTGCCATGTGTCAATTCTCATGGAGCTGGCGTTCCTGTCTCTGCTGCACTCTGTTTTGGGACGTGTGCTGTTAGAGCTCACACTCAGCTTTCAGTTCCTGCCTTTCCCTGGGCTGCTGCTCGCACACACCTCTCAGTTTCTGCTTCTCCCTGGGCTGATGCTATTGCCTGGCCTACTTTTGTCTCAGCTATGTTCCCCTGGGGGCTGGGTGCTTCTTAGGCTCACTAAAGCAGCACTTCTGACTCAGCCCCACCCTGGGAGTATGCTATCTTTGTGCATGTGTATTCTAGTCTTCATCCACACTGTGCCCTGCCCGGGCAGGTACAGCCTCAGGTATATCCTTTACTCATGGGGCCTGCATTTCCATCCCAGGTCTGTTCTGCCAGTGGCTGCCACCAAAGTAGAGGCCTGGCTTTCTCTGGTTGCCAAGAGGAGTGGGGAGTATCTCTCCAAAATATCCCCAGGGGTGTGAGCCTTATTGTTCCCGCCATTGCCACTGCTGCTCTGCACCACGGTGCATGGCTTCTCCCTCTCCCAAATGGCTCCCTCAGTCCACAGTCAACTCTTTATGCCTGTGCCACAGAATCAGCACAGACCTGCAACAGCCGATGCCTTGTCCACACCTCTCAAGAAAATGCTCAAGAATCTGAACTCCATGGCGAACAGGCTTCCAGACCTTGGGGTGAGAGTGGAGGGGAGTGCTGGGAGTTCAGAATTGCAGGTAGAGAAAATATACAGTTTTATGCCTCGTGGGAGAATGCCATGGCACACTTGTGGGTCCTCTCTGGGGAAGGAGTTCCGGTTTATAGAGGGTCTCTCGCATGGGGTAAAATAGGAGGAGATCTGAACTCTGCTTGCTTGTTTGTAGAAAGTATACTGAGAGCTGTTCTCATGGGGGATGGGACTCCCATCTGCTTGGCTTTAGATTTTGTACCTATTGTTTGTTTTCTTGGGGTCACAGCTCTCCTCAACAGGGTTGATGTGCATTCTTCAACCTTCTCTCTTGGCTTAGCTCCAAACCATCAGCTTACTTGCTAAACATCTATCCTTTAACTCTCCTTCTGGATGGGAGCCTCTGTAGAAAGCTGGCTGAAGTCTGCTATCTTGCCTCTGCCTAATCTGCTCTAATATCTAATATTATATGAATCTCTGTGAGCATGTATGCAAAGGTGTTTTTGGTTATATAGATAGAGGAAGAAATGCTGCTTATCCTTAACAAGTTAATCAGTACTTTTAATATATATCTTTAACATTCTAATCATTATCTTTGTCTTACACCCAATTTCTTCCCTTCTCATTTATCGCATATATTTGTGATAAACCATTCAGTTTCATTTTATTTGTAAATCTTAAAAACCAGTGGCTGTTGTTTTCATACCTTTTTTTTTATAACTGGTTCTTAATAATAATGAATACCTATCGTTTATTATTAAATTTATTAGATTTACCATTATGTTTGTTTTACACTCCTTCCTTCTTATTCAAATGTATCTTTTAGTGTTTCTTTCAACAAAAGCAAACTACTGTGAGCAGTAAACAATCATTTCCCCCCCAAATGTTCTTATTTCTCTGTTATTACTGAATGATAAGTATAGCATGAGTATAGTATTTTAGTTGAATTCCCCCCCACCTTAGTACTTTGAACACATCATTCCACTTTTGCTAATGACATGTCTTTGCCAGAAGTCTGTTTTGTTTTGTTTTGCTTTTTATAGAGATGAGGTCTTGTTGTGTTTCCCAGGCTAGTCTTAAACTCTCAGCAAGTGATCTACCTGCTTTGGCTTTCCAAAGGGTTGGGATTACAGGCATGAGCCACCTTGCCTGGCCTCCATTTTTTTTTTTATTTTTGTTTCTGGTGTTCTGTGATTTCATTCTGATGTACCTAAATATGGATTTGCTTTTATTTATCTTGTTGGCTTTTTCAAGAGGACTCGTGTTTCATTCTAGAAAATTAATACCCATTATGTTTTCATATTACTTTTTTCCCTTTCTTTTGAGCTTGGAAATAATTAAGTTTACACACACACATATATATATGTATATATATATATACACATATATGCACATAAGTATATATGTGTATACACACACACATATATACACACATATATACTTGTGTGTATATATACGTATATATATGTGTGTATATATACATATACATTTCAAATAATCACTATATTTTGTTTAGCTTTTCTGTGTTTGAAGTGGAAAGGAATTTGGCTCAATCTCCTCATTGTCAGACCATAAGTCTCTCAGATTTTACAAAATGCAATATTAATCTATTTTATTTAGTCTTCTCCAAATCATGCTTCTCCTAACCCCCTATTACAACCTATATAACATAAAAGGAAGGAGGAATTTCTGATGCTAACACACAGAGCAGCTTTTCTTCCTGTGTTAAAATTCTCGGATTTACATCTTAGCCTATACGTGTGGCCTGTCCTTTGGTGGTCATGCATCAGAGGTAATGAACTGTTTGGTGGGATAGGGACATGTGGAGGGACATAGCCCAACAAAAGCTAAAGCAGTCACTTAGGCTATTGCATGGGGTGGGAGAAATAATGGAGTAATTGGCCATTCTCAGCTACTGCACCATTCAGAGATGTTAGGATCTAGACAGAAATGAGAGAAAGATATATATTTTAATTACTTTCAACTATAGAACCATCATATGAATAATGTTTGATTACTGAAGAATCAGCCCCATGACCCCTTACATTATTATTATTGCTTAACACCTATAATTTTATCAATCTTTTATCACATTGACTTGTATGTGGCCAATGCATAGTATGTATATTTTGGTCACAGGGAGCTAAGGTTAACAAGTGAAGATTTGATTTGAAATGTCCAGTTGTGGGTTCCTCTTTACTATGAGCTTTTTTCTGAGAGAAAGCTACACTCTACCTAGAGGAAGGGTTATTGTCTCTGTAAGCATGCACACTTGTCTCTTGGAGGCCCGTGGTAAGTCAGGTGTGGATTGGAAGGACAGTGCACCACATGTACGTACAACAGGCTTCTCTAAGTAAAACTTCTTCAGGGAAGTGGAAATAGAGCAGGCAAGAAAGATGACAAAAGAAATAAGAAAATAAAGGGCTTCATCAGATTGAGTGTGTCACACTACTGTGTAGTTTGATTTTCATCTCTGTATTTTATAAGCCATCCCCATTCTGTTGGGGAGTTCACACCCCAAAAGATGTGAGTGTAGATTTGGCCAGGTTCATGTGATTCAATACTGGGTGGATGTGTGTGCCATTTTCAGTTTATGAGTATCTCTTTTTTTGGCCTCTTGTGCAGGAGGTATGAGGTGCAAGTTTTATCAATGGTTTATTTGGCTAGCACCATATACCACGGCATATGGAAATTCTATTTAGAGACATGGAGAGAAAACATTTGGTGTTTTACTCCCAGACAACTCTGTCTTTCGTTTTTATCTCTTTGTAGCTTTGAAGCTCAGCAAAGAAGGGAAATCCATTGAGAACAGTCTGTAAAGGTAAGTGTATTTATTACCTGGTCTTGACAAACATTGCCTTTGCGCCATTGATTTTTCTTTTATTCAGAGATTTAAACACTTGGGTTAAAGATAAAACTGACAGGACAACTTCCTTAACCACCTGCTTATCTGCCCTCATAGGCAGAAGTGCTGAGCAATAGTTAGCAGAGAGTGGGAGGAAATAAAGTGATGTGTGGAGAGTAGCCAACTGCAATTGTGTGCTTGCTGACTTTTGCTTTCTTCTCAGCAGTTAAGACATTCCAATGGAGCTAAGTTTACTAAGATTAATGCTAGATGGAAAAAGAAGGCACTTGCACCATTTCTAGTCAATAGTTAAATAAAACTAGCTGGCCACATAAAGCATTTAAAATAAAATGCAGAGTGGCGTTTCAATTGGGCGGGATGAAATTTATCACAAAAGTCAGTTGTGCAGTTGCATGGAGGGAGCTAGTTGTAGAAAGGAAAAAGTCAGCCAGTTTGGTGCAGCTAATTTCATTTCAACCAGTCACTGTGGACCCTAAGTGAATTACAGGAAATGAACTTCCAGTGCCCAAAGCAATGGGAAAAGTATGTACTCTGCCTTGTGTGAAACATTACAATTCAGTTGTTTTTTACATGGAAAAAAGTAATTGTTTCCTTTTTGCTAGGTATATTTTATAAGCATACCTCTGTACAGCATTGTTCTTTGATTCATTGTTTAATTTCTGTTCTGCATGACGTATTTTAATTTAAAGAATTCATTCTGGGCAATTATAGGGCTGCAGTTTCATCAAGACTCTTTGGTGGCCGGGGTGAAAGATGCCATAATTTTACATTTGTTTTCATCGTAAATTATGCTTTTGACACTTTTAGTTTTTTTCTGTCATTTTTATTACAGCAATCATGACCATGACCACTTTAGTTAAAGTTGAAAAGCCATTTTGATTTACCTTATATTTTAAGTTATTCCTAACTTTATGATAGGTCTGCTTCTGGACTTGAGCTTTTAATGTTCATTTTAAGGGGGAAGAATTTTACAGGGAAATTGGAGAAAATCCCTTTTGAATAATCAAAACACAAGCTACCAAAACTCTGTTCTGAGGCTTTGCTTTGGGGCCATTGAACTCTAGGGCATGAAAATTGATTGGCTTGGGATTTTCTATAATGGTTGTCCCTTAGTGGGAGAAGATACTATCAAAAGAAGTAGAAAATTATTTTTAGCCATATAACTTACATATCTCTGGACCATTGAGCCATATCTTAAAATAAAGCAGGACTTGATAGCTTTTAGAAATAAATGCTCATGAAATTATTGGAGTTAGTTATGATACAGTCATCTTAAAATCCTTGTAATCTTTAGGCACAGGTGCTTGTATTCCTTTTGGGGGAGTGTTTTCACATAGGCACAGACCATTTTCCCTACTCTCAATAAAAATCTTTTATTGAATTAGCACTCTGGAATTAGATGTGGGTTTAGTCATGGTTTGGCTTTTATTAGCTGTGGGACTTACTCTTTCTGTGTCTCAGTTTCCTAATCTGTAAAACAGGGATAATAATATATGGAGTATTGTCTGCTTCATATGGTTATTGTGGAGAGTAAATGAATTATGTATGTTAAGGGCTTAGAAGAGCTCCTGGTCCATAGTAAGTGCTCAATAGATGTGGGCTATTACTGCTCTTGTTAAAATTACTAGCAGCAGCACCTTATGACTTTATTCATTAAATATTTTGAGAAGTCTATTAGCTTCAGGATAATGTTTCCAAAAAGAGCGTGTTGTTACCAAAGAAGGGCAAATTCCACATTGTCCTTAGGAATCAAATGAAACTGTAACTTTCAGGTAATATGAGAATATGGCCTCTGTGAGTGAAAAGTTGTCAGGACAAAGTTGTGTAGGCATCAGGGAAACACCTTCCTGGGTTGTGTGTGGGCCATCACTAATTCACATAATCTTAACAAATTTGCAATCTACTGCTAGGTAAATTCTTCAGGAATTTTTGAAGAAAATCTTGGTAAGTAGAGAGGGACACATAAGCCCCTCCTTTGTTTTTTCCTGTCCTGTATCTTTTTTCCCTTTCTCAGAGCACCTCTATTTCTTTTTGAAGTGGTATAGTGGAACGGAAACTAGGGGTTTTACCCAGGGGCCTATACCCAGCTTATGGCTGGATGTATGGCCACAAGCTTGGTTAAGGGGATGCTCCTTTAGAATTTGAGTCTTTAAGAGGTTCTTCTTTGCCCAGACATTCTGATGAGACCATATCTGTTATGAGACCACTGTAGCAGGTCTTGTTTTCTAGCCTGCATGTCAGTTTTGGCTCCTAATACTCTCTAAGCCTTACTACCAGTCTGCCACGGTTTTTCTGAACCTTCAGTTTCCTTCCGTTGATTCTTCTTAAATGAGCCAATTGGTTTCTGTTTCTTGCAACCACAGAACCCTAATTGAATAGAGTGGTTTATACATTAGCGAGCTAGATTTAGAGTAAATTGGGAATGTTTGGAGGTTTATAATTAAAATATTATTCATTACTTTCTTCTATTATATTTAAGTAGCTGAATGTTTTGTGGTAGAGTACATAAGTACAGAGTTCTCAATTAGACTTTCAAAAATGTGGTAGTTTGCTGAACTTTTCAGTGCTCCAGTGTTTGGTACAGAGAAGTCACCCTTGGCTGCTGCTGTAAACTCCCACACGATGTGAGTGTAAGCAGGGATGGGGAATGAGGAGAGAAGCAGACAGGTCATCCATCCCATCCGATTCCTGGGGGCCTGGTTGCCCTGTGGGACAAGGATTGTGAAGGGACTATAATTTCCTTCAGTTTACCCCGGCATCCCAGAACAAAATAGAAATACTCTTTAAATATTTCTCTACTTTTCCCTGAAATTTTATTTCTCTTTTGATCACTTTTCCTACCCTGATGAACACTTTCTTTTCGATGATGTGTGAAATGTGATCAAAAACTCAATTACTTCTCTTTCCAGCATTGCTTGTGGTTTCCGGAGAAAGGAATGGGCAAATTTTCTCTATTTACCCCTGCGTCTTGTTTGTTGACTACTTCTGTCTTCTGTGCAGTGCCTAGAACAAAGTTTGTTGATGACTTTTTTTACAGGGACATCAATTTTGTACTCTTACTGTGAATAAATAGCATGACAGCATTATATGGTAGGAAAAACCTGAGCTGGAGCGTCAGGAAACTTGCCTTCTAGTTATGGCTATGGCACTTGCTAGTTTTGTGACTCTGGGCAAGATTCCTAACTTTCCTGAAGGTCTCAGGTTCCTCACCTATAAAATCAGGATAACTGTCATCCTATCTATTGCATACAGCTGTTTGGGGGGATCACATAAAGACACTCTAATGCATATGAAAGTGCTTAGCAAATTGTAACTAATAATATATAACATTAAGCAATTATTATGCTATATGTATTTCTGAAACAGTTGAAAAATTGAGGGGGTTGTTTTATGAGAGCGAGTAGGTAAATTAAAACAATAATAACAACAACCCTGCATAGCGCCTGGATAGTCTCTACCTGTGCTTCTGGCTCCTCTCTCCTCTAAAGGGTTTTGTGTTCCAAGTGGCTAACTAGGATTGTCAGCATTCCATGGGCTCCCTCGTTCTCACTGGCTTTCTGTTTTATTAGCCAGTGAAAGCTTCTGGGCAAAGAACTGGGAATGAAGTGTGAAATTTTCTTCCTGCCCCTCCTCCCCACAGCACTGTGGGTTGGCAGTGGCCATAGCCCTCTAAGGAAGGCATAGCTCCTGTTGGAGGCCTCTCTTCTGCAGCGATAGCCCTTTGCACTGTTAACTGCTTCTTCCCTTTGTCCCTTTAAGTCCAGAATGTTACCAGAATTTTTGCTAACTTCGGGGTACTGGACCATCCCTTGATGGTTTACTTAACCCTGACTTCACCCAGGTTGTGGTGCCATTTCCTTCCTGCTGTGACCTTGATTGTACAAAAGCACTTTATATTTTTTCCTGCCATTGTAAACTCAGTTCAACAAACTTCTTTTTAGGACTTCGAGGGTGTGAGGGAGAGAATGTCTATTGCACACTTTTAAAGAATTAGACATTTTAGTCACATATCTGGAGCTTATTACATTAGTTTTTATTAGAAGGCAATTTTTGGTAAATATTTTACATGCACTCTAAAGAATACAATATTGTATTTATACACATTATGAATTATTCTTAAAATTCATTTTTATTTTATCGAAGCAATGTATCCATGTTGTTTAAATATAGCATCATTGAAAAGCAATTATTGAAACATTGCAATATCTGTCTCCTCTTTTTACCTCTCTCCAAATTCTTTGCCTGGAATTGGCAACTTTCAACCTGATACTTCTTGTATTTACCTCTCTGTCTGTAAATAATGCACTTATATTATTTTTCCTAATATATCAATTTTAGCAACAGCTCTCTGACACTCCCAACTTCTACCACTTCTGGTCCCCACAGCCATCTAACAACAATTTTTGTTTACATCAATAAGTACTAGTTATATCATCATGATTATTTTTGATTTTTTTCCCATTGCTGAGCCAAGTGGTAGTCTGCTTGTTGTGGTCTCCTTAACATACAAATTTTTGTCTTTCTTGGGATTAATATATGCTTTTTAAAAATTTGTTTGCATTCCTAGGCATTATTTCTTATGAGATAGGTAGTAATAGCATCTCAATTTTATACACGGTCATATTGCTTTTTCCATTTTGTAGTGGAAATTTGAGGCTTAAGGCTAAGTGTTTTGTGAGAGGGTTGCACTGCTTGTAAGTGTCAGATTTGGGAGAACATAGCAGCCAGTCTGTCTGCAGAGCCTCCATTCTTCATCATGACGTTATTCACAAATCCTGTCACCTCACTTGTTATCCTACTGGCCACTTTAATAAGAAATTCCTGGGTTCGGTCTTTGGAGATTCAAAGTCAGTTAAGTCTGAGATAGGGACCAAGAATCCACATGTAAAAAATCTCCACAGTGATGCCATTGATAAGCAGGTTTGTGAAGTCTGTTCTAATTCCCATCATCAGCATAATTATCAACATCCCCACAATCATCTTTATAATCATCACCACCACCACCACGATCATCCTCAAAAAACGAATGACCACCTTGCTCAGTGTTCTCAGTAGCTGAGTAGCAATCCCTTTGTCTGTTAATGCAGCTGCTCTTTGACCTTGTAGGTGAGATTGCACTAGTGGGTCATTCGGGTAATGATTTGGCCATTTCTAAGTCTGGCAGGTGCTTTGGGAGCAATTATGCCCCACAGAGGTGGACAGCATTATTTTTTTTTCAGTTCAGCTGGTTGTGTCTCTGATACAAAAGCAAGGAGAACATCCTCCTACTTAACATTGACCTTAAAGAAACTCATTCTTTTTTTTTTTTTTTATGAAAAATTCCTAAAATAATCTAGGGGAATACAAAGTCCTAGTAAAAGAGAAACTTTGAAGTCTTTGTTCTACTTGATTTCCACGCCCCCATCCCTCATGCTCGTGGCATTTCTTATTTATCAGGCGGGGGAGAAGCAGTGAAATTTGGCCTGGGGTTTTCTCATCCCTAGGTGTGAAATTATTTCAGAACTATAATAATAATACTTTGCATTTCTATAGTGCTTTCATTTGAAGATCTAAAAGTGTTCTGTTGGTGTTAATAGAGCTTCCCAGCACCCTCTGAAGTAGGTAAGTATGATTAGAGACCATTTCCTCAAAGAATATTTTCACTTTACATTCCACGTGTGACTTGAAAATGCCCTTGTATTATTTGGGAATCTCAACTATGTAAAATGCCGTGTATAGAGAGAGGGCACTTCTTTCCTTATAGTCAGTCTTCATTAATTCTTAGCACATTGAAGGAAATATCGCAATTTCTCATAAATAGCATTATTTGGAGAGAATTACAATAAAAATAGGCTGCTATTGCTTTTTGTTTGAGTGTTTTGCAAATATTTAATAATATTCACCAGCTATGAACCTGTCTGTTGCACAGTTTTCCTTTTTTCAAGGTAGCAGAACTTGCAGGAATGAATATGTTGCATAATTAACAAGCAGTGTCGCGGCTCAGAACTCAACATCCCAAAGTATGGCACCTGGATGTGCTAAGTACTTTGAACTGAAGAAAACTGGAAGGGCCTCAAAACCACAGTCTCTCTGACCCTCTCTTGAGACCCTCCTTCCAGTAAGGACCCTTTCCCATACCTGGGAGAAGGAATGCTGCAGAGAGGCCAAGAAGAATCTGAACAGACAGACCTTGCAGGATCAGACCCCTTTGCCCAATTCTTTTATGCTGTATCATAAGCATTAAAGTAGACTGTTTTCCTTGGGTCTTTGGTTTTCATTTCTCAAGGCTCTCATGCCATGTAAAACTTTGATTAAATACATTTGTCATGTTTTTTCTCTTGTTAACCTGTCTTTTCTTATAGACATGCTGGCTGTGTCCCCTTATGTGAGTGAGGAAATGTATCACACTTCTCCACCTCTACAGAGGGAACTTGGCCTGATAGCGTGGTATACTTTGGAAGTTCATGATATGTGAAACCAACAAAATACAAACTGAGTTTTTATTTAGACTTAAGGTTTCATTTTGCAAAATTATATTGACTGTAGTATGCATGAATTTTAAACATGCATTCACAGAAATTGGTTACATTTTTTTTTTTCCTGCTAAGTGTGGGAGGTCCTATCTCATTGGTGTTTGGGGTTTCTCTTCACTTAGGGTCATTGATGTAAAAGTGCTGCAGGTATACCATAGTACAAAACATTTGGGGAAAGGCTCTCGGAATTTCAGTCCACACTGATCACCCTGAGAGACTCCTCCTTCATGCAATGCTCAGTAGCCTATTGAGTCTGTACAAAGAAGCCTGAGCTCTTCACCGTGACTTTAAGGCCTCAGTATTCACTTTCCCAGCTCTCCTCACCATCCCCATCAAAAGCCCTACCACCTCCCTAGAGTTCTCTCAGAGAGAAAGGTGCCAGCCTGCATGACTTCAAGGAACTAGACGACCTCCAGCTTCTCCCCAATATTAGGAAAGCCCACTTCTTACTCTACTCCAACAGTCCAAACAAGAGCAGAAGAAACAAGATACAGGGTGTCCCAAAGGTTGCCATACATACACACATACATAGGAAAAACAAGAAATTGTAGTTACATGTAACTTCATCTACAAACAGTCATCACAAAATTTTGCAAAATATTTCTCTATGCATTGATATATAAATATAAAAATATAAAAATTAATATAACATAAAAGATAATGTGAGTTTGTTAATTTTTCCTATGTACGGCAACTTTTGGGATAACCCATAGTTTTAAGCAAAGCAAAACAACCCAAACGTGTCTTTATCCCTTTTCTTTCTCCTGGTGTTTGGCACATTCCCTTCAATGAATTTGAGGAAAAGAAAAATCTCCAAGGGGAACTGGATTTGGAGGGGTCGAGGGTTACCTTCTAGTGTCTTCTGCTTTTTGACATGCCCCTGAGACAAAGGGGACGCAAAGTCTGTTGAAGTTTTTGAGATGAGAAAGGGAATAGTGTCAACAGAAGAGATAAGAAAAAGTACAATCTGATACTTTAAAATCATGCTGAGACAAAGTTGTGGTTCCCCATTTGTGGATTGCTTTATGCCTCTTATGATGAGTGTCAGATGATCACATGATTAATCACTTTTCTGGCATCTCAGCTGTCATTTTGGAGGGGGGTTGGGGGGCAATTCACTTAAGACCCATCATGTAAAGATTTTGGGGAATGTAGGCAGAATTATGAATCTCTGCATCATTTCCTCCTGAGTCTTTTCTCAAAGGAGGCCACATAAATTTGCTGCTAATTATGTGAAGATAAATTTATCACTGAAGATGCTTTTGGGTGCAAATAATCAAAAAATCATCTCAAAAGGGTTTAAACAATAAGGGAATTAAGAGAAAGCAGCTTTCCACCCTCTCCATGTCTACCTGCTAAACCCCATGGCTGTCGTGATTCATGGGAAGTCATTATAGAATCCTGGCTCTGACAGTCTGGAATCCAACCACAACCCACTTTCCCCCAGTGCCCAACAACTGGGAACCCAGTAGGGTGTCTTTGATGGCTGTCACTGTGCAGTAGAGAGAGGATTCTGAACACTCAGCTGTTGATAGCTTGCTAAGCACTGTCAATTATTTTGTGCATTGCTCTACCAACTTACATTTGAAAATAAAACCCATTAGAATAAGAAAAATGAATTGTCTCAAGGAATAATATTTCTTAGGGTGCAGGGGTGGGGTGTGGGTATTGCAGCTCCAGATTTTATTAATTCAGTGTCCCCACAATGTTATCAAAGTCCCTATTTCTCTTTTTCCTCTGCCATCTTCTGTGTGCTGACTTTGTTCTTAGACTTTATGGGTCTAAGATGGCTGCTTCATTTTGAGGAGTTACAGGCAAAAGAAACTCTCTGGCCCCTTTTCAAAAGCAAGGACCTCGTCCTTAACCACCCTAGCAGGTTTCCCCTCAAGTCTTATTTGACTCATTGCAGACACATGCTCCTTCCTGAGTCACACGCTGGCATGTGGAATGAGATTACCGCACGTGGTTACATTGATGCTTCCCAGCTTTGTCCTTGTATGGCACACACAGAAAATAAAATGTCATCAACACATGTAAACAGAAGAGGTTGCTCACCACTGGAAGTGGCTGGTGTGTGTGCATGTGCTGCAGGTAGACCTGGGTACTCTGCCTGCCCTGGCCCTGTCCAGCTACCCCTGGGGCTAAAGGGATGGATATCTGAACAGCTGTTACCCTTGCCCTGTTTTAAACTAATCAGTATTTATCTGGAACTGAGATAATCTCACCTTACCTGGGCATCTTGCCTTATTGAAGGAGGATGTGCTAATAAAACTGAGGTTTGTGTTAGGATTCATCAGAGAAATAGAGTCAAAAGGTAATTTGTATATTTATTTATTTGCTTATTTATTCAGTATGAGGAATTGGCTTGCTTGATTATGGAGGCTGAGAAGTAAGCTGTCAGGAAAGCTGGTGGTGTAATTCAGTCCAAATCTGAAGGCCCGAGGGGAGCCGATGGTGCCAGTTCCAGTCTGAGGGCAGGAGAAAATGAGATGATGTGTCTCAGCTCAAACACTGAGGCAGAACAAAGGTTTCTTCTTTCCCCTTTTGTTCCCATCTTCCTCTTGGGAGGTCAATCTACTGGGTTCACCTAGTCAGATGCTAATCTCATCTAGAAACACCCTGGGCTGGCACACCAGAAACCGTTTTTAATCTGGGCACCCCATGGCCCAGTCAAGTTGACACATGAAATTAACCATAGTGGGGCTGTACCTGTAAGGTAGAAGAGGGACTCTCTGTCTGACAGGCCCTTCGCAGTGTCTGTTGTGTCAATGTTTCTTGTCCTTGCATATGTACCTAACCTTCCTTGAATCATTAGTTCCTTAACAAGAAAGTACTACATTTTGCAGATTTTAAGTGCTCTGTAATTATGTATTTGTATATTGAATGAGTGAATTTGTACTCAAATACTTGATTAACTGAGGAATTCAATGCCATTTCCCTCCTGTAATGTGCCAGGAATGTGCTATGTGAGGTAGAAGGGATGTGGGCCTTGCTGCTGATTTTATACCGTAGGGAGTGAGGCGGATCATACTGGCAAACAAGCAAAGCATATATAGTTATGTTAAGTCCTATTTAGGAACCACCAGGAGGCAAAATAGGGCAGGGCTCTTCATTTGAAGGGTTGGGGAAGTCTTCTTTGAGTTAATGACATTTAAGATGATATCTGACAGGACTAGAGGGTACAAGAGGACCAGGTCAGCTTGCAGTGCGTGGGGAGAGGCTTCATATTCCGAACCTCACAACTGAGAGCAACAATACCAATTAAGATGGGGCTTTTGCTGTAAGGCCCCAGGGCAGCTTACTGACTTGAGAGCAGTTTATTTTTTATTTTTTTATTTTTTGAGACAGAGTCTCAAGCTGTAGCCCTGGGTAAGAGTGCCATGGCATCACAGCCAACCTTGAACTCCTGGGCTTAAGCGATTCTCTTGCCTCAGCCTCCCAAGTAGCTGGGACTACACAGGTGCCCACCACAAAGCCCAACTATTTTTTGGTTGTAGTTGTCATTGTTTGGCAGGCCTAGGCTGGATTCGAACCTGCCAGCTTCAGTGTATGTGGCTGGTGCCCTAGCTGCTGAGCTATAGGCGGTGAGCGTTGAGGGCAGTTTAGACAGAAGCCTCCTGAGGCATTAGACCCAGAAGTGGTTGACCCTCCAAAACTAGCGGGGTTGAGAGACTGGTAGATGGGCAAACATGTCTGCTACACACTGTCTCTCAGCTTCTCCACCCTAACGTGCATTTGACTGTCTCGGGGACTGCTTAGCCTCTCCCCATTTCTCTCTTTAGACTGGCTTTTCTGCCTCTCTCTGTGTTTCCAGTCCAACTCACGGCCACCACTGCAGCTCCCTTTGCCCTTCAAGGGGCTGGTGGAACTAACTGGAATTCCTGGACTTCAGTACCTCCTTCCTCAGGGAAAGAATCTAAATGACTTGACGTAGGTCAGGTGCCCAGCCTCCTGGAGTCAGCTGTGGCCCATTTAACATCCCTGTTAAATGCTGCTTTTCAGGCTTTCCAACTTTAATGACACTGGTAGAGTCCCAGTGATGTAAATAACCTAGTTACCACCTGGCTTATCTAGTCGAGTATTGATACCTACTATGGGCAACTGTATACAGCAGGTGCTTAAGAAGTAGTGATGGTGGTAATAACAAAGGAGAATGTGAGATATGATGTAATTCTTTTTCAATAGTGCAGGTTAATTATATTGTTTTAATGAAAGTGCTTCTTTGCTTTGCAGATGAAAAACCCTTTTGTAAATGCCAATCCATATCTTCAAATCACTTTATAATTACTTTATTCCTATTACAAAAGTAATACATTTGCATTTTAAAATATTTGGAAACCAGATTAGCAAAACAGGAGAAAATAGAAATTGCTCATAATCCTGCTGCTCAGCGTTGACCACCTATGGTATTTTGGTGTGTCCCCCCCACCCTTAACATATTGTGAACATTAAAGATTCCACTGCACCACCAAGGGCCGCTCTGTGTCCCATCATGTGGGTACACTGTGTGGAACTGGACGTATAGATGTAAACAGCACCTCTGCTGCCGAATGCATGCCTCGGCTGAGGCGGATTGGGACACTGACCCTGAGGTCTTGCAGCTGTGTGGACACTGCCCGACTGACTTCCGGGAGCAGAGTGATTGTGGAAGTTGGTTTTTGTGGAAATTGAGTTTGTATGATAATGATCACTCTTGTCCACGTGGCCACCACTTTCTTGAGGATAATTTGAATGAAGCTCGTTTACTGTTTTGCAAGGAGGATGGCTCAGCTGAGCATCCCTGGAAGGAAAATCGTCAGCATCCCCCTCAGGGTTCTGGGAGCCTCTTTCTGCTTAGGTCGGGTGGCCCCTGCAGTCTGTGCTTGCTTCTGATAAAGCAAATTGCAGGCATGCCAAATTGCTTTGCTCCAGCTTGACCCTACCCCAGAATGAATCTATAAATGCTACAAAAGGAAAGCTTATGAACATGTGCTACATGGAACTCAGGAAAACGTCCTGCCTACTTAATCCTTTTCCTACTTCAGGGGAAAAAAAAAATCTGTTTATACTTGAACTAAGAATTGAAGGATCACAAAAATGAAGATTGGATACCGTGCTAGAAATCACCAGTTGTGTTTTCTCATTTTGCCGTGAGCCACGGGTTGATTTTTCAGTACAGCTGTGTCAGTGGGGAAATGGGCCACTCTTTCTAGAGTTCTTAGATTCACTCTCAATTATGTGACTGTGTCTAACCGGCTTTTGAGGAAATTCAAGTTCGACTTGTTTAAACACAGGGTGTTCATTACAGTGGGTTCTGAGGGCTGGAGGCCACCTCTGGAGGTCCTCATCTCCCCCTCTCCTCCCCTGGCTCTACATTTGGATGACCACAGGTGGAGGAGGGCACTTTTCCAGCTGTGTGCTCTGGGCCATATTCTTCCACAGAGAGGTGCACGAATCCCAGTAGATACAGACTAGCTCCGAGGGTACGGAACTTGCCCTGGCATGTTGATCCTTCTGGTTTGAGATGATTCTCTTGCAAAATAGTTGCTCTTTGTCCTTGCTGGCATATTTGCCCAGAGACACCCACAGATGCTGCTCTGGAAAAGTTTCTGGCCTGACAGCGCCTGACTTTTGATCCTGCACTTTTTGCTGTGAGTCATCCCACACTGGAGCTCTGGAGGACCCTCTAGCAGGTCAGCTTTAGTCTCTGTCTCAAGGAAGGCAATGCGATTTTCCTGCCCGTGTCTTATTTAATGTGTGTCTGTATCTTCCAGCTGTCTTGAACTAGGGGTCTGTGGGGCCATTTGGTTTGACACCAAAGGCACTGTGTGTGTATAGCCAGTCATGATGAATAACTGTAAACATGAGGAGATGCTTGCCTGAAGGGGGTGTTAGCTGAGAGGCGTGTGAATCTGCTTGGAGGGACAACAGCTGAGATGTCAGAGTAGTTTACCATCTCCCGGGCTGAGGCATTGGGGGAATATTTTCTGTCTGAGAAATATTACAAACATCAGGTCCCAAATTTCCCCTCCTGTGGCTGCAGGTACTCATCCTTCTGAATTAGGAATGAGAAAAACTCTATGGGCATGACGAGTATAGGCGCTTCAGATGGATAAAGAAGTGAAACATGGATGGATTCCAAACGGGAACGCATTGTGGTCATCTTCAGCTTGGGAGCATTTGTAAGTAAAGTTCCGCGTGAGGCTTTGCTAGTTAATGCCTTCGGGACCTGCTAACCTGCTTCATTCTCTCTGTACACGTGAAACCCTGGTACTGGCAGACAGGGAAGAATAAGGACAGCAGAACGAGAGCTTGTGAGTGTTACATTGTAACAACATGGCCTTTATTCCATTGATGTTTATCAGGGTATTGTGGTCTTGTCCAAAAATGTAGCCAGCATTTTGAATAATATATCACTTTTCTTGAATTCTCTCACTTAATCTTTATCACAACTTATAGGGCACATCTTATTCTTCAGTATTTAACAGATGCGTGAACAGACATTCAGAGAGGTTAAGTTGACCAAGATTGCACAGCTTCTAAAAAGGAGGCACTTTGAGAGTACAGCGAATCTTTGTCTGGGTAGCAGGGTAAGGGCAGAAGAATATGTCAACTTTCTGAAAAGGCAGAATTGATACCAACGGATTTATGCTATGTTCCTTGATAACTGTGGATGTGTCTGGGATAATTTGGGGGCATGCCTTAGGCACACAAGTACTCCTTTCTTTAAAGCTGGTCTGTTTTCATATATTTGTTCATTCATTCACTTACGGTTGATTCATTCAGAGTCATTCTGTTTTCTATAAATCAGGCATCTGTTTTGCTGAGAGGTAGGGGTAAGAGCAATAGAAAGATGACTGGAAAACTTGTCAGTGACAGTCTGATTGGAGAGAAGGATACACAGGGAGAGTTAGAACATACAGCACTTGGTGGTGAGTGTGGCAAGAAGCAGTGGGATTCGGGAGCTTGCTCCAGGAGTTCTTGGAGTGACCTCTAGGTAATATGTCTCCTCCTATTGGGAATCCCAGTTAGTATTCCAGAAATTTATATCTGAGCATAGGGACTGGCATTTGTTCTGCACTGTCAGCCACAATGAAGAGATCTATTAACAGCATGTGATTTCTTTGTGATGGATAATTTGTGAGCTCAGATGTGTATGTCTAAAAGAGATGGTGCCTAGAAGGACCTTCAAATCAAACGAGGACTTCTTCTATGACACATATTCAGGGACAGCTCCAGATACAAATCATTGTGAAGTGGGTCACTGCTCTTTTGCATCCTTACTTCTCCTAGCTTGTGGCATCTAACCCTACAAGCCAAGTCCCCAACCTTGAACCCACTCCATTAAGGCTGGGTGCAGTGGCTCACACCTCTGACCCTAGCCCACTGGGAGGCCAAGACAGGAGGATCACTTGAGCTCAGGAGATCAAGACCAGTCTGAGCAAGAGTGAGACCCCTGTCTTTACTAAAAATAGAAAAATTAGCCAGGCATTGTGGTAGGCACCTGTAGTCCCAGCTATTCAGGAGACTGAAGCAGAAAAATCACTTGAGCCCAGGAGTTCGAGGTTGCTGGGAGCTATGATGATGCCACTGTACTCTACCCTAGGCAACAAAGTGAGGCTCTGCCTCAAAAAAAAAAAAAAAAAAGAGAGACAAGATGGCGGACTGAAGCCAGCTTTACACAGAGGCTTCCGTCCAGAAGGAGAGTTAAGGGACAGGAATTTAGTAAGTATCCTGGTGGACTTGAGCCACACCAAGAGAGAAGCTTGAAGAACGCACATCAACACCACTGAGGCAAGCTGTGATCACAAGGACACAAACAAAAGGTACAAAATCCACCACCAAGCGGACGGGAGTCCCCCTCCCCCATGAGACTGGCTCAAGAGCCCCACAATTAAACAAACGGGCAGAAATTAAAGGCCCTCCCACTACACTCCACGCGAGAGACCTTCTAAAAACTGGACCTACCTCCCCTACTGGGGTGCCGTGGCGTTCTCCAGCCGGACATAAAACTGAATAAACTTTAAAAATCCTTTGCTGGCAACCCTGAATCCCCAACACTCCCCTCCCGCCCACTGAGGTCTGGAGGCCTGTCCCCCAGGAGTTCGGATTCTTGAGTGATTTCTCAAGGGGAGTGGACAGTCCCTGAGTTGCGACTGGTCAGCATTGACTCTGAGGCACGCGAGTGAGGAGAGGGCACCGGGCTGAGGGGGAGTCACGCCTCGGCGGCATTTCCCTGCGGTGCGGTGCAGCAGCCCTGCCCGTGCATCAATACAGCCAGACATAAAACTGAATGAAACTCTAGCTTCCCCCCCACTCTCACTCGGGGTCTGGGGGCCTGTCCCCCAGGAGTTCAGATCCTTGGGTTATTTCTCGAGGGGAGCGCACAGTGCCCGAGCCGCAACTGGTCAGTGCTGACTCTGAGACATATGAGTGAGGAGAGGGCACCGGGCTGAGGGGGAGTCACGCCTTGGCGGCATTTCCCTGTGGTGCGGTGCAGCAGCCCTCCCCGGGCAACATTACGGCCGGGCACAAAACTGAATAAAACTCTAGCTTCCCTGCTGAGCGCCCCTACTCTCACTCGGGGTCTGGAGGCCTATCCCCCAGGAGTTCAGATCCTTGGGTGATTTCCTGAGGGGAGTGCACAGTGCTCGAGCTGCGTGAGGTCAGCGCTGACTCTGAGACATGTGAGCGAGGAGAGGGCACTCTGCTGAGGGGAAATCAAGCCTTGGCGACACTTCCCTGTGGTGCGGTGCAGCAGCCCTCCCCGGGCAACAATACGGCTGGGCATAAAACTGAATGAAACTCTAGCTTCCCCCCCACCCCCACTCAGGATCTGGGGGCCTGTCCCCCAAGAGTTCGGATTGTTGGGGGTTCTCTCGAGGGGTGTGGACCCAGCATAAACTGCGGCAGCTCAGTGCTGACTCTGGGGCGTGAGACAGAGGAGAAAAGGGTCGGCTGAGTGCCCACACCAGAGCAGCAGTTCCCTGGAGGTAGATCAACAGCCATTTTTTCTTTAACGGAAGAATGTTCACTTCTGGATATTCTGAGGCCACACCCCCTGTCTCCCTGGGCAACCAGAGGAGGCCACCGGTGAGCGGGGGATTTCCTGACACTGCTCATAAACCCGGGAAGCTTCCAGGGCGGGGCCGACCCAGAGAGGTGATCGGATGCAAAACTTCAGCAGCAAAGAGGACACAAACCTCCAGCAGCAAAGACGTTTGAACTCAGAACAGCTCGTCTTCTGTAGGCAATTTCGGCAGGAACAGAGACAGAACCCCGCAAAGTTGTCTGTTCTGTTCTGTTAGCAGCATCCATCAGGGACGGGGCTAAGCCTGAGTGAACACCTCCTTCCCATCACCTGCATGAAGCCTCAAAGATGTCAGGCCCCATCTCCTCCTGCTAAATAGCGGCAGTCTGCGGGGGCCTGGCAGACTTCCTTGCGATTCAGGCAGGTGCAAACCCCTGGAGTGTCTGTTCACTGCAGGCAACTGGGTTAGCCATCTGCAGAGATACCAGTGACTGGGTCCTACGGAGGGGCAAAGTGGGGAAGGAGACGTCAACCTTCCCAGACTGCTCTGTTTGCTGGGTGGCTCCTCCTGACTCCATGCTGCACTGGGATGAGCTGTGTCAGAGGAGTCACCAGGCCCCTGTGATCCAGTTCCCAGAGACCTCTTGAACTCTCCCACCCGAGACAGGTGCCGATTGAGACAGTTGATTTGGACCTTTTGAACTGGACTAATAGACTGAGGACTTTTCAGGTGGTGCCCTGGGTGTGTGGTTGTAGGAAAGTTTGATTCTCCTTTTCCAACTGGGGCCAGAGGGGGGCAGGCGGGGTGACTTAATTGCTGATTTTTCCACACAGCTGAGACTTCAAGCCAGAGTAGAAGTTGCAATAGGATCGAACAGAAACCAGCTGAAAACAAGACAGAACCACTTAGCTCCACGACACAAGACAGGGCCCCAGTTTCTCAGGCCACAACACTGTACAGGCCCTCGATAAAGCCCCAGGGGAAAAATCAAAGGGAGTAAAATAACTATGGGGCGGAATCAGCGGAAAAACTCTGGTAACATGAATAACCAGAATAGATCAACCCCCCCAAGAAAAGATACGGCAGATGTGATTGAAGATCCCATTCGTAAACAACTGGCTGAGATGTCAGAAATCGAATTCAGAATTTGGATTGCAGACAAGATTAATAAAATGGAATTAGGAATTCGAGGAGAAATTCAAAAGTTGTCTCAAGAATTTAACGAATTTAAAGACAAAACCACCAAAGACATAGACACACTGAAGCAAGAATTTACAGCCCTCAAAGATATGAAAAATACAGTAGAATCCCTCAGCAACAGAATGGAGCAAGCAGAAGAAAGGATTTCTGACATTGAAGATAAAGTCTTTGAATGCTCCCAATCTCTGAAAGAGGAAGAGAAATGGAGAGCAAAAATGGATCACTCATTCAGACAGCTCTCAGATAATTAGAAAAAAAGCAATATACGAATTATTGGGATTTCTGAGAAGGATGAAGTGGCCTCGAAGGGCACAGAGGCCCTTCTGCATGAAATTATGAAAGAAAATTTTCCAGACATGCCTAGAGAATCTGAAATTCAGATAGCAGACAGCTTCAGAACCCCAGCACGATTCAACCCCAATAAGTCATCCCCCAGGCATATCATAATTAGCTTCACTAAAGTTAACATGAAAGAGAAGATTCTCAAAGCAGCCCGGCGAAAGAAAACTATTACGTACAAAGGTAAGAATATTAGAATAACTGCAGATCTCTCTGCTGAAACTTTTCAAGCCAGAAGAGGGTGGTCATCAACTTTTAATCTCCTAAAGCAAAATAACTTTCAACCCAGGATCTTGTATCCAGCTAAACTGAGTTTCATCTATGATGGAGAAATTAAATACTTCAATGACATTCATATGTTGAAAAAATTTGCCATAAGTAAACCAGCTCTTCAGGATATTCTCAGACCTATCCTCCACAAGGACCAACCCAATCCTATACCACAAAAGTAAACTCACTCAGAAACTTCGGATCAAACTCCAACTTCCACACTGGCGAAAGGATTAAAAATGTCCACTGGACCTTTGAAAAACTCGATACCCCAAATTCCACCAGACTTATCAATACTCTCCATCAATGTGAATGGCTTAAACTGTCCTCTAAAGAGGCATAGGTTAGCTGACTGGATACAAAAACTCAAGCCAGATATTTGTTGCATACAAGAGTCACATCTCAACTTAAAAGACAAATACAGACTCAGGGTGAACGGATGCTCATCCATATTTCAGGCAAATGGTAATCAGAAAAAAGCAGGTGTTGCAATTCTATTTGCAGATACAGTAGGCTTTAAACCATCAAAAGTAAGGAAGGACAAGAATGGTCACTTCATATTTGTTAAGGGTAATACTCAACATGATGAGATCTCAATTATTAATATCTATGCACCCAACCAGAATGCACCTCAATTTATAAGAGAAACTCTAACAGACATGAGTAACTTGATTTCCTCCAGCTCCATAATCGTTGGAGATTTCAACACTCCTTTGGCAGTTTTGGATCGATCCTCCAGAAAGAAGCTGAGCAAAGAACTCTTAGATTTAAACCTAACCATCCAATATTTAGATTTAGCAGACATCTACAGAACATTTCATCCCAACAAAACTGAATACACATACTTCTCATCAGCCCACGGAACTTACTCCAAAATTGACCACATTTTAGGTCACAAGTCTAACCTCAGTAAATTTAAAGGAATAGAAATTATTCCATGCATCTTCTCGGACCATCATGGAATAAAACTTGAATTGAGTAACAACAGGAATCTGCATACCCATACAAAAACATGGAAGTTAAATAACCTTATGCTGAATGATAGCTGGGTCAGAGATGAGATTAAGAAAGAAATCGCCAACTTTTTGGAACAAAACGACAATGAAGACACAAACTATCAGAACCTCTGGGACATTGCAAAGGCAGTTCTAAGAGGGAAATTTATAGCACTGCAAGCCTTCCTCAAGAGAACGGAAAGAGAGGAAGTTAACGACTTAATGGGACATCTCATGCAACTGGAAAAGGAAGAACATTCCAACCCCAAACCCAGTAAAAGAAAAGAAATAACCAAAATTAGAGCAGAATTAAATGAAATTGAAAACAAAAGAATAATACAACAGATCAATAAATCAAAAAGCTGGTTTTTCGAAAAGGTCAATAAAATAGATAAACCTCTGGTCAACTTAATCAGGAAAAAAAGAGTAAAGTCTCTAATATCATCAATCAGAAACAACAAAGACGAAATAACCACAGACTCATCAGAAATCCAAAAAATTCTTAATGAATATTACAAGAAACTTTATTCTCAGAAATATGAAAATCTGAAGAAAATAGACTGATACTTGGAAGCACGCCACCTTCCAAGACTTAACCAGAATCAAGTGGAAATGTTGAACAGACCCATATCAAGTTCAGAAATAGCATCAACTATACAAAACCTCCCTAAAAAGAAAAGCCCGGGACCAGATGGTTTCACGGCAGAATTCTACCAAACCTTTAAAGAGGAATTAGTACCTATATTACTCAACCTGTTCCAAAAAGAAGGAAGACTACCCAACACGTTCTATGAAGGAAACATCACCCTGATCCCCAAAAGATCCAACAAGAAAAGAAAATTATAGACCAATATCACTAATGAATATAGATGCAAAAATATTCAACAAGATCCTAACAAACAGAATCCAGCAACACATCAAACAAATTATACATCATGACCAAGTTGGTTTTATCCCAGGGTCTCAAGGCTGGTTCAATATACGTAAATCTATAAATGTAATTCAGCACATAAACAAATTAAAAAACAAAGACCATATGATTCTCTCAACTGATGCAGAAAAAGCTTTTGATAATATCCAGCATCGCTTCATGATCAGAACACTCAAGAAAATTGGTCTAGAAGGGACTTTTCTTAAACTGATAGAGGCTATCTACAGCAAACCCACAGCCACTATCATATTGAATGGAGTTAAATTGGAATCATTTCCACTCAGATCAGGAACCAGACAAGGCTGCCCATTGTCTCCATTGCTTTTCAACATTGTAATGGAAGTTTTAGCCACCGCAATTAGGGAAGAAAAGGTGATCAAGGGTATCCATATAGGGTCAGAAGAAATCAAACTCTCGCTCTTTGCAGATGATATGATTGTGTATCTGGAAAACACTAGGGACTCTACTACAAAACTCCTAGAAGTGAGCAAGGAATACAGCAGCGTCTCAGGTTACAAAATCAACATTCATAAATCGGTAGCCTTTATATACACCAACAACAGTCAAATTGAAAAAGCAGTTAAGGACTCTATCCCATTCACAGTAGTGCCAAAGAAGATGAAATATTTGGGAATTTACCTAACAAAAGACGTGAAAGATCTCTATAAAGAGAACTATGAAACTCTAAGAAAAGAAATAGCTGAAAATGTTAACAAATGGAAAAACATACCATGCTCATGGCTAGGAAGAATCAACATTATCAAAATGTCCATACTACCCAAAGCAATATATAATTTCAATGCACTCCCTATTAAAGCTCCACTGTCATATTTTCAAGATCTTGAAAAAACATTACTTCGTTTTATATGGAATCAGAAAAAACCTCGAATAGCCAAGACATTACTCAGAAATAAAAACAAAACAGGAGGAATCACACTACCAGACCTCAGACTTTACTACAAATCGATAGTGATCAAAACAGCATGGTATTGGCACAAAACCAGAGAAGAAGATATCTGGAACAGAATAGAGAACCAAGAGATGAATCCAGCTACTTACCGCTATTTGATTTTTGACAAGCCAATTAAAAACATTCAGTGGGGAAAAGATTCCCTATTTAACAAATGGTGCTGGGTGAACTGGCTGGCAACCTGCAGAAGACTGAAATTGGACCCACACCTTTCACCATTAACTAAGATAGACTCTCATTGGATTAAAGATTTAAACTTAAAACATGAAACTATAAAAATACTAGAGGAGAATGCAGGGAAAACCCTTGAAGAAATTGGTCTGGGTGAGTATTTCATGAGGAGAACCCCCCGGGCAATTGAAGCAGCTTCAAAAATACACTACTGGGACCTGATCAAACTAAAAAGCTTCTGCACAGCTAAGAACACAGTAAGCAGAGCAAGCAGACAGCCCTCAGAATGGGAGAAGATATTTGCAGGGTATATCTCTGACAAAGGTTTAATAACCAGAATCCACAGAGAACTCAAACGCATCAGCAAGAAAAAAACAAGGGATCCCATCGCAGGCTGGGCAAGGGATTTGAAGAGAAAGTTCTCTGAAGAAGACAGGCGCAAGGCCTTCAGACATATGAAAAAATGCTCATCATCTTTAATCATCAGAGAAATGCAAATCAAAACTACTTTGAGATATCATCTAACTCCAATGAGACTAGCCTATATCACAAAATCTCAAGACCAGAGATGTTGGCGTGGATGCGGAGAAAAGGGAACACTTTTGCACTGCTGGTGGGAATGCAAATTAATACATTCCTTTTGGAAAGATATATGGAGAACACTCAGAGATCTAAAAATAGATCTGCCATTCAATCCTGTAATTCCTCTGCTGGGCATATACCCAGAAGACCAAAAATCACAACATAACAAAGATATTTGTACCAGAATGTTTATTGCAGCCCAATTCATAATAGCTAAGTCATGGAAAAAGCCCAAGTGCCCATCGATCCACGAATGGATTAATAAATTGTGGTATATGTATACCATGGAATACTATGCAGCCTTAAAGAAAGATGGAGACTTTACCTCGTTCATGTTTACATGGATGGAGCTGGAACATATTCTTCTTAGTAAAGTATCCCAAGAATGGAAGAAAAAGTACCCAATGTACACAGCCCTACTATGAAACTAATTTGGGACTCTCACATGAAAGATATAACCCAGCTACAACTTAACAATAGGGGGAAGTGGAAAAGGGGAGGGGGTGGGTAGAGGGAGGGGGATCGGTGGGATCACACCTGTGGTGCATCTTACAGGGGTATTTGCGAAACTTGGTAAATGTAGAATGTAAATGTTTTGGCACAGTAACTGAGATAACGCCAGAAAGGCTATGTTAACCACTGTGATAAAAATGTGTCAAATTGTTTATGAAGCGAGTGTATGATGCCCCATGATCATATCAATGTATACAGTTATGATTTAATAAAAAAAAAAAACTTATGGTGCAAAAATTAAGGAAAAATAAATAATACATAAACGTGAAAAAAAAACAAATAATAAATGAAATTGATATTTTATAACAATAATGTCTTATAAGGTAAAAATGTATGTAGAATTAAAATATAAAACAAAAATAACTATAAGAGGTGAGGAGGTAAACAAGTTAGAATGCATTATATAGAAAGTGTTAGTAAGTTAAAATGCACTACAAAAAGTCCAGGAATGGGGAGTTCCACTTAAAATAATGGCTGAGTAAACGTACAGATTAAGTTTCCTGCACGTAACCATTTAAACTCCAAAAAATTTATGAAAACAATTACTTCAAGGCAACAGAGAATAATCAAATACAGGCAGAATACAGATAAGAATTGATACCTGGAAAAATAATTGATACCTGGAAAATGAAACAGCATTAAGTAAATCACTCAATTGTTATGAATTTGTACCTGAGAGAGGCTCACAGTAGACTAAAATTGCAACAGGAATTTTCAAGAACTAGAGCTCAAAGTTCAAGCATACGACTGTAGCTAGAAATTGAAGGGAGAAATTCCAAAGGAAGCCAAAACCAGGACTGATACTTTAACTATTCAGCCACTAGGCAGTCTTACCTAAGTAATCCAGATGAGGTTAAAAGAACTGCGGAACAAATCACTTCCATCCACATGATAGGAAACAGGACTTAGAAGTTAAGTCTAACCTAGTTAAATTCTGATTAATTTATTTCAACACTTGCATGATTAAAACACATAACAGAAAACAGAGGCTCTATAACATATCTGTTACAATATAAACCATTTAATAACAAATTATTACATACAGAGGTAACATTAATACTTGATCTGTATTCAAAGGAAAAGGGAAATCAGTCACGGTCAAACTCAAGAAAATCTAAAAGATGGAAACAGAATATAATAATTTTTAAAAAGTTATTTTAACTATTATAACAAAGACCTAAATAAAATTTTTTCCAAGAAAAGAACAAATAGGAAAACTCCACAGATATACAAATGATAAAAATAACTCAAATTAAAATTCTGGAAGTGAAGAACTATTAGCAGATAATTCACAGAAAATACTTCAGAGTAAATTGGAGATGAACGGAAATATCATTTAACTTGAGTATAAACTAATTGAAATTATCTATTCTAAATAGCATAGATATAAAAGGATTTTTAAAAAATGAACAGAGGGCTATCCACAGTGGCTCAGGCCTGTAATCCTAGCACTCTGGGAGGCCGAGAAGGGTGGATTGCCTGAGCTGGCAATCTGGAGATCAGCTTCAGCCAGAGAGAGACCTTATCTCTAAAAATAGCCGGGCATTGTGGCAGGCACCTGTAGTCCCAGCTACTCGGGAGACTGAGACAACAGAAGCTCTTGAGCCCAAGAGTTGGAGGTTTCTGCGAGCTGTGACTCCACGGCATTCTTCCAAGGGCAACAAACTAAGACTCCTATTTTCCAAATAAATAAATTAATTAATTAAAAATTAAAAGTGAACAGAGCTTTACTCATCTGTGGGGCAATATTGACATGTCTAACATAATCAAAAGGAAAATAAAAGACTAATGAAAAATATTTGAAAAATAATCAAAAATGTTCTCCAATTTGGTAAAAAAAAGTTTTTTAAAAATAAAAAGGCTCAATATAAAATATAATATAAATAAAAATATATATAAAATATAAATAAAATATAATGAAAATCATACTTGGGATCATCATAGTTTAAATGCTAATAGTCAAAAATAAAATCTTGAAAACAAAGCTTGAGAATCCAACAGACATTTCATTTAAGGAAATAATAAAATGAATTCAGGCTGACTTACCATCATAAACTGAGGAGTCCAGAAGACAGAAAAGTAAAAATTTTAAATTGCTTTGAAAAATAAAGAATCAGTTAATTAACCCAAATGAAAGAAGGGAAAAAGAGACAGAGGAACAATAAACTGGATAAACAGAAATCAAATGGTAAGGTGGTACTCCTGAACCCACCCGCAGGAAAGAGGAAGAAAATGTCAGAATGTATTAAAAAAAAAATAAGATCCTGGCGGGCGCCTGTAGTCCCAGCTACTTGGGAGGCTGAGGCAAGAGAATCGCTTAAGCCCAGGAGTTGGAGGTTGCTGTGAGCTGTGTGAGGCCATGGCACTCTACCAAGGGCCATAAAGTGAGACTCTGTCTCTAAAAAAAAAAAAAAAATAAGATCCAAATATATGCACTTTAAATATAAAGACATCTACAGACTGAAATCAAAATGATGGGAAAAGTATACTATGTATTGAAGGGAAGAACTGGCTACACTAACATCATAAAGGTAGTTTTCAAGTCAACAAAATATTATAATTAAAAGTAATATTTTATAATAAGAAAGGATTCAATTAATCACAAAAACAGATTTAATTATGTGCGTCCATAGTAAAACAGTTTGAAAATATATGAAGCAAAGTAGAAACAAAAATCTTTAATTGTATTAGGAGATTTTAACACCTCTCTCTCTTAAGCAATTGATAGAAATACTAAACCAAAAAAATTGAAGACACAGAAGATCTGAACTCTATCAACCACAATGATGTAACCAATATTTAAGAACATTTCACCCAGTAGTTGCAAAATACAAATTATTTTCAAGTACATACAGGATATTCACCAAACTGTATGATGGGCTATATGACAAATTTCAATAAATTTCAAAACACAGTAATTTTACAGAGTAGCCATAATGGAAATAGATTAAAAATCAGTACTAATAAGATGCACAGGAAAATACACACACACATAAAATATTTCAAAAGTAAGCAAGAACAGTTCTAAGTAACCAAAGGACCAAATAGAAAATCACAAGGGATATAAACATTTCTTTTTTTTTTTTTTATTGTTGGGGATTCACTGAGGGTACAATAAGCCAGTTACACTGATTGCAATTGTTAGGTAAAGTCCCTCTTGCAATCATGTCTTGCCCCCATATATAAACATTTCTAACTGAATACTTGTTTGTGGAAATTGACAAGTTGATACTAAAAGTTCTGCAAAAAAGCAAAGGAACAAGAACCTATCGAATATTCTTGAGAAAGAATAAAGTAACTTACCCTATCCTCACTTCAAAAGTTACGATAAAGCTACATATATAAGTTGATATATTTCTGGAACCTATTTAGTTCTATTGATTATTTTTCAATTGTTATGATAATACCACATTGTCTTATTTTTTTAGCTTGATAGATAAGTCTCATCAGGGAGTATAAGTGCTCCTGTAAGTTCTTTGTGAAACCTGATTTTCCTCTTCTGGGTTCTTAGCATTCTCCTCTAAATTTCAGAATTGACTTTTCAATTTCTTTAAAAAAAAAGAAAAACATCAAATTCTCCTGGGAGTTCGATTGGGATTACATGATAGATCAATTTAGGAAGAAGTGCATTCTTAACAATAATGCATCTTCTGGTTCACAAATTTATAAAGTATACTATATACAAAAAACAATTTGGAATAAATTGTGAATGTAAGTGACACAAGCAAAGCTTTAAATTTTATTGAAGAAAATAGAAGTGCAAACCTTTCTGTCTTGGAGATACGGAAGAATTTCTTAAATAAGCTGCTGAAGCACAAGCTACAAAACATTAATTTACCTGAATTAAAATTAGATTGAATTTCTGTTCATCAAATGATACTTAAAGAAAATGAAAACACAAGTTATACTCGGAGATATGACACACATTTAATTTACTGGGGATTAATATCAAGGATATAAAAAGAATTCTTATAAATCAATAAGAAAAAAATCCAACAGAAAAATGGACAAAAGACATAAACAAGTATTTCACAGAGGACCCACACTGGCTAATAAGAATTTGATAATATGCTCTATCAAAATTAAGTAATAAAGACCAAAATATTATTTTATACTCATTCAGTTGGCAACAAATTAAGAAGTCAGACAATACTAAATATTGAGGAGGACATGAATCAACCTGTTCTTTTTTTTTTTTTTTTTTTTTTGTAGAGACAGAGTCTCACTTTATGGCCCTTGGTAGAATGCCGTGGCATCACACAGCTCACAGCAACCTCCAGCTCCTGGGCTTAAGGGATTCTCTTGCCTCAGCCTCCTGAGTAGCTGGGACTACAGGCGCCCACTACAATGCCTGGCTATTTTTTGTTGCAGTTTGGCTGGGGCTGGGTTTGAACCTGCCACCCTCGGCATATGGGGCCGGCACCCTACTCACTGAGCCACAGGCGCCGCCCTGTTCTTTTAAACACTGTTGGTGACAGTAAAACTGACAAAGCCATTTTGAGAAAGAAGTTACCATTATATCATAAAAGTAACATTTTTATACCCTATAATCCAGGATGTCCATTCCTGATATATAATCCACAAAATGCATGCACATATACATAAAGAATCACATTAAAAAATTATCAACTGCATCATTATTCTTAAGCAGAAAAATCCAGAATTAACCAATTTACTCAGCTAGAGATGCACAGACAAGTAATTATAATATATTCACACACAATAGAATATTTTAAAACAGTGAAAATAGACAGCTGTATCAAACAAGACAGATGAATCTCTGTCAAAATTGCCCAAACACCATAGAACAATACATATTATGCCATTTTTCATAAATGACAAAGCTAAACAACAAACTGTTTCACCATAAAAATGTACGTGATAATTTTTTTTTTTTTTTATAATCAAAACTGGCTTGGCGTCTATAGCTCAGTGGCCAGGATACCAGCCACATACACGGGAGCTGGTGGGTTCAAACCCCAGCCCCAGCCTGCCAAACAACAACGACAACTACAATCAAAAAATAGCCAGGTGTTGTGGCAGGCACCTGTAGTCCCAGCTACTTGGGAGCCCGAGGCAAGAGAATCGTTTACGCCCAAAAGTCTGAGGTTGCTGTGAGCTCTGATGCCACAGCGCTCTACCAAGGGCAACACAGTGAGACTCTAAAAAAATAAAAATAAAAATAATCAAAATGATAAATAGTGCAGTGGTTAACTCTGATCACAGAAACAAAACATTGATAAAAGAGGAACATACAGTAGATATAAGTCATTAGGAATGTTCTAGTCTTCAGATGAATTGATGAGATCAAGGATGTGTATTATAATAAACAATGTAATTAAACAGTATAATAAACACTGTATTAAATAGACCTCTGCATATTAACATAATAGTGTGTCATATCACAAATTTTATGATTAGTCTCATTCTGTACACCTGATATCCGAAAATATAATACAACATAATACAAGTTTAAAAATCATCTTATGGTTGAGGTTTTGGTAAGACAGATGTGCTGGGTTCAAAAATTACTCTTGACAAATCATTAATAAACATTTAAGCATTTAATTTCCTGTTTGCTTTTATTCCACTTAATTAAATGAATAACTCTAAAATTTAAACAAATGCTAAGTGCCTTAGAAATGCTTAAATAAATTTCAAAAAATAAGAGTAATTTTTTACAAAAGATATTTAGAGCTGAAAGTTACATTGAAAATGATCTTAAAAAGATACCATTTAGGGCAGCGCCTGTGGCTCAGTCAGTAAGGCGCCGGCCCCATATACGGAGGGTGGTGGGTTCAAACCCAGCCCCGGCTGAACTGCAACCAAAAAGTAGCTGGGCTTTGTGGCGGGCGCCTGTAGTCCCAGCTACTTGGGAGGCTGAGGCAAGAGAATCACTTAAGCCCAGGAGTTGGAGGTTGCTGTGAGCTGTGTGAGGCCACAGCACTCTACCGAGGGCCATAAAGTGAGACTCATTCTCTACAAAAAAAAAAAAAAAACATACCATTTAACATTTTCTAAGCTATGCATTTGATATGCACTATGTTATAAAACCCCATAAAACTCTATGGCATTGATGCCATTTAAAGGAACGTTTTGTGTTAGAGGAAAGTGGGTAAAAAGGTTAAGAATTTCCCAGCTACTCAGGAGGCTGAGGCAAGAGAATCGTCTAAGCCCAAGAGCTAGAGGTTGCTGTGAGCTGTGATGCTACAGCACTCTACTGAGGACGATAAAGTGAGACTCTGTCTCTAAAAAAAAAGTTAAGAAATTTGCTGATGTTCAGTAATTTATAGACAGAGTTGTAATTTAATCCCAGATTTATCTCAATCCAGAGCCTTCATACATATCTATGCCATAGGAAATAGTTACAAAATTTATTTTACAGAGGTAGCCAGCACATCACAATAACTATACATACTTAATATGCTTGTATTTCCACATGCATTTCCATATGAATCGGTAATGCATATAATATTCATATCTATAAAAGGCAGAAAAATAGTCTAATGCAAAACTATCTGCAGACCTTTATCTTCCAGTATATGCAAAACTATTTACTCAATTGTAGATAATTTAATGTCAAATTACACCAAGTCACATTTTTGGAAAATATTTCTCACCTCTGCTGAGTGGTCTGAATCACTGTCTTGAGGTAAAGGATAAGTTGTTCCTTGGGATTCCTGAAGTTTTTCTTTTAATTTAGCATTTTCTTGCTCTTTTTGAAATAGCTGATCCTGAAGAGTAATAACACTCTGCCGAAGCACAGCTTCATTTGATTTTGTGGTCTCAAAACAAATATGTAATTCATTGTAAAGCTGTTTCAAAAATATATATCCAAATTATATAAATCAATAATATCAACCAACCAATAAAACAGTTGTATGTCTAAATATATACATTTATATACATAAGGACTGTGTATTACATAGTCCTTGCTTTCAGGTTATTTTAACAGTCTCACAGAAAAAGAAGATATAAACACAAAGAAAACTAAATGATATCATCAAATATCAATTTTTAAAAATGCTGTCTAAAAGGCAATATGCATTATTGGCCAATGTAATGGAGAAAAAGTGTTAAATTTCTAAAGAGGAAGAAATTTTATGCTAGCTGTATTAATATTGGAAGGCTTGATGAAAAAGGTTTTAAAATGAACCATGACAGTATTATTAGAATTGACCAAAACCAAAATGTCATTCTAAAAATGACAGAAATGTGAAAAAATTATGTACACTGATAAGAAAGAACAGAAAGCATCATAAGGTGTATCAGTCTAAGTAGATTTAATAAGTACAGTTAAAAGAAAATAAAGAAAAACCAGGAATCTTTCATTGAGGTGTCATTAAGGTTGACTGATATACTCCCATTTTGTATAATTTAATATCTACTGCTGAGGAGGGGCAGAAGAACAGTAAAAGACAAAGTCAAGCAATAAAATTATAGACAGAATGTGAAGACTCATCAATGTCAGATTAAGGAAGATAGACTTGTTCTGTGGACAACAGGGATTTACTGCAGACTCTGTGATAGAATAAAAGCAATGCTCTGGACACTTGAAAGATACTTTTATACTTTTTTAAGTCAAGGCAATATGCATTAAATAAAGTTAAAACTGGAGTTTATCAAAACTATGAGAGAACATATGCTACGAAAGTGGTGTCTTACAGAGTAACACAGGGTTAACAAAGTGGTATTGTTAATGAAAATCTAAATTATAGCTGCAATTTAATGAGTTATAATTCAATTTGTGATTTACAACTGTGGCTGACACTAGGAAAGTGACTAGAGAGCTAAGATTTGCTTTTGTTTTTTTTTAGAGGCTAATAGTGAGATAGTGTAATCGTACAGCAAAAGTAAAACCCACAACTTGGGTGGTGCCTGTAGCTCAAGTGGCTAAGGTGCTAGCCACATACACCACAGCTGGTGGGTTCGAATCCAGCCCGGGCCTGCCAAACAATGACAACTACAACCAAAAAATAGCCGGGCGTTGTGGCAAGAGCCTATAGTCCCAGCTATTTGGGAGGCTGAGGAAAGAGAATCACTTAAGCCTAGGAGTTGAAGGTTGCTGTGAGCTGTGATGCCACAGCACTCTACCCAGGGTGACAGCTTGAGGCTGTCTCAAAAAAAAAAAAAAACACAACTGGAAAAATCCCAAAATTGTGTAGCTGATACAGTAGTGATACAGTAGGTTTTTAGGTTTGCTAATTCAATTATATATGTACAGCATTTTCCATTCTTTGACCTTGTCTCATGAGAAGAAACTTAAATACACAAAGATTGTAAAGCTCTAGTTTGTCTATACACCTAGTACTTGTGTACATTTCTGTATGTAGATTATACTTTAATTTTTTAACTTTACAATTTTTAAATGGTTTATGAACTCTTTTATTAATGCATGCCCTCAAATATATAATTTGTAATAAAAATAAGACCATTCAAATCACTGTGCTAACATATAATTAGCTCAATATGTTTTTTTACAAAGTAAATTAACATTTATGCAATATATTTAATACAGAGCATATTTAAATTTCTCCAGTTACTTTAATTATTGACCAAGCTCAATATACTTTTTATCTTCTATAAAAGATTACATCCCTTTATAATTGTAGAGATACTTAAATAACCCATTTCATTTTATAGCCAACATCTAAGCAATTTTTATAAAGTGTTGCCTATACAATTTATAAAGAATTTCAGAACATAAAATTGTACTTTCCCTTCCCATTACCTTGACACTGGAAGTGCAGCTAATATTGTTTCCACAGCTAATACCATCAGATATTTTAGGAGGGATAATAGAGTAGGAAACTGACAGCTTTGAGGGACAATGAAAAGGTCAAAGTGAGCCCTGTAGTGGCCTAAATGTACTGTTACTGCTTTCATGATTGGGTTCAAGGTACAAATTAAAAATCAAACTCTGGACATAAGACCTAAGTTGAAGCTAGGATGAGTGAAGGCTAGCCCTTCCCTGCACAGTCACTTATTCAGTGAATCTTTAATCACTTCCTATTATTTGGGTGCTATGTTTATACTAACCTCCTTGTACCCAATTTGTACAAATTAATCTCTTTCAAAATAACAGGAAATATTATTAAAGATTTGATTTCAAATATTTGAGAATTTCATGGTCATCTGTGAGTCCAGACAAGGAAAAACACATACCTTCCCTCCCAACAACCAAGGTACAAGCATGATGTTAGTGTATGGTCAGTGATTGAGGACCAATTTACTAGCCATCAGTGCCAAGGGTGTGGTATACCTTCCTCTTAGATGTCACATCTTGGGGTTTCCCTTCACAAATATAAGGCCATGAATGAATAGCCCATTTTTAATGTTGTGTCTCTTCCTCTTCTCTATCCACTTTGTTGCTCATAAAATAGAGGATTAATAGCACTTTTCTTGTGTTGTCTGCTTATCCATTTAAGCAGTTGTGCTACTATAATAAGTTGTCCTGACTTGATCTTAAATGAATGAGTGGGCAACTCTAGACCCTGGGCTATACTGTTCTGTCTTCTGAGAAGCAGGGGAAAAAGAACCCCAAAAAAGCCTGAAACAGGTGGGTACAGTGGCTCACACCTGTAATCCTAGCACTGTGGGAGGTCACGGCAGATAGACTGCTTGAGCTCAGAAGCTGAAGACCAGCCTGAGCAAAAGCAAAAAGTTTCTCCTAAAAATACAAAAACAAACAAACAAAAATTAGCCAGGCATGGTGGCAGATACCTGTAGTCCCAGCTAATTTAGAGGCTGAGGCAGGAGGATCTCTTGAGCCCAAGTGTTTGAGGTTGCTCAGTGCCACAGCACCCTACCCAAAGCATAGAGTGAGACTCTGTCTCAAAAAAAAAAAAGAAAAAAAGCCTGAAACAGATGAAACAGATGCTCTAGGAATTGGGGACAAACTCTTATTCCTTAGTTCTTAATCCAGATACAGGGTATAATTCTTCTACTTCCTGTCTCTTTGTTTACTGACTGGAGTTCACTTATTTAATAGTAATAAGATCACTCAGTTGTGACTTAAAGAGTACAGGAAGAGAAGACAGACCTGCAGCCATTATTAATCTGGGAAACTTGGTTATAACTATCTTCAGTGAGATTTAAACCTATCCTTATTTCTAAAGTATTTTTTGGTTGGGAAACTTGGTTATAACTATCTTCAGTGAGATTTAAACCTATCCTTATTTCTAAAGTATTTTTTGTTGACAAAAGCTCAGGATAATAAAATGTTTATTGCTTTATCTTGCAAGGAGGTAAATGTTTACGATGTTCCAGTACCCTGGGTAGATACTATCTTATTCTCATCCCATTAATAAAAGAGTGGGGGGGAAATTCTCAAGTAGGTAATATAATAAACTCATTAATCTGCATTGCTTTAGTTATCATGAGTTAGTAACTTCTTTCAGCAATCAGGATTCCTTATGGCAATTTTCAATGGGGCTCTTCTCTGTACAATCTTTCCTCTAATCCAAAATTCTGGAATGGATCACAATTTTTTGCAATATTCTAGGATTATAAAAAATGTAGTCATATATTCCTTTATATACTTTATAAGTATCAATCATTATAATTCATAAGTAATTTATTACGCTTACTATATTCATGCTATTTCCTGTTAAAGAAATTAAAGTGAAAAAAGGTTAAAACAATCTCCAGGGGACAGAAAGCAAATTACCTCTGGAAACAGGACCTCAAGCTCCAAATCCTTTAATTTTCAGGGGCTTTGATTTAAGTACTCTAACTTCCCAAATTTTTATTAGTGTTGAAGATCAAAATGATATTTTATATACTTTAACACTTTTTTTTTTGGCCGGGGCTGGGTTTGAACCCGCCACCTCCGGCATATGGGACCGGCGCCCTACTCCTTGAGCCACAGGCACCGCCCTAATATTCAATAAAATATAAATGATTATGAATGTCAAAGAACCAAATCCATGCAGAAACAAAGCTAAGTCAAATACATCATTTATCAACAAAGAAAAGCATATCCAAATAAGAAAGTGCCTGGATATGGTCTTTGTGTGTTTTCAGCACAACATAGAGCTTCAATAAAGTGGGATATCACAACCACCACTCCCTCATAAAATAAAAAGGATGAGAAAAATAAGACACATAGTACATCCAACAGGTAATCCTTATGCAGATAACCCAGGAGAAATACTGCAGACATCCCAACTACTACCCTGTAATGAGGGCTCAAGTCAAAGTTCTCTGCTCCACACTACCAACTATGTGCTATTATTCTCCTCCTTTATGATTTCCTGATAATCAAACTCATATAATTACACATGGTCCATTAGCCATTACTGTTTTACTGGTTGTGTAAGAAAATGTTTTTTTTCACTGTTGTGTAAAGAAAACATGCATCTATGAATATTATTTCCCTATTTACTATAACTTATAGCTCTCTCAATATACTAAATTTAAGTATATAAACCTTACCAAAATTTAGAGGAAAAAACACAACTATTATAATCCCACACCCTTCACTTTGCGCCATATCCTAGAATGGATCCCACGTTCCAGGTAATATCCTAGCACCATTCTGCTCTAAAATGCAACTGTTCTTGTTGAAATATTTTGCGCAGTTCTCGATGTCGTATTTTAAGAAGCATATTGACAATGTAAAATATGGCCAGAATGGCAACTCAAATCACTATTAATATAACATAAGTGAAACTTACATATGGAGAATTTATGTGAGAAATATAAGTAGTTAATCAATTAATGAACAAAATGTCATCAATAACTGTCTTCTGCCAGTGAAGTATGTCATAGAACAGAGATTAATTTTTTTCTGAGATTCTCCAGAAAATAAAACTAAGGTCAATGGGTGGCAATGTAAAAAAGAAAATTTTCTCTTCGCTATATGAAAAACAATGTTCAAAAAATTAAATAATATAAAATGAAGATGGTAATTTTGAAAAATATGAGAAACTTTTAAACTGAAAGTGTCAAGCAACATATAAATACTACCCTATCTTATTGGAAAGAGGATTAGAATAAATGATACTTTTTAAACTCTTTCCAAATCTAAGATTCTATTCCCATTTAGAATTACTTTTCAGACTTTATTAAGTAATTGGCTTAAAAAATGTTGACACCATGAGTAGAAACGTTAGCCAGTCTATCATCTATGAAGTTTATACTTTTCCTTACAATTATGATGAGAAAGCTTTTAAAATGTGACGTAAGACATGTTTTTGTTTTTTGAGACAGTCTTACTTTATTACCCTTGGTAGAGTGTCATTGCTCACAGCAACCTCAAACTCTTGGGCGTAAGTGATTCTCTTGCCTCAGCCCCAGAGTATCAGAGACTATAGGCACCTGCCACAAGGTTGGCTATTTTTAGAGACCAGGATCTTGCTCTAGCTCAGCTGGTCTGGAACTCATGAGTTCAAGCAGTCCACCAGTGTTGGCCTCCCAGAGTGCTAGGGTTACAGGTGTAAGCCACCACGCCTGGCCAGGGCACTTTTTAAAATTCTAATTCATTTTAATTTTATTGACTTCAATAAAGATAGTCTCCCATCCAAACTAAATTCACAATGGCATATTTAAATATACAAAATCTTATTTTACCCAATGAAATTTTTATAAAAACACTTGATATACAACAACTCAACCAATGCCCACTAACATGAAAGAAAAGCTCTCAGCCAAGTATTACCAAAAGAACTCCACTCCAATGTGTACTAGAATGGCAATGATTTCCCCTTCCTCATATGCACTAAGGTTTTTTTATTTAAATATACAATCAAAGCTTATAATATATCCCTAGCAGCATACCTTAAATTCATTCTCTTGTGCTACTAAAATACATATATACATACATATGTGTATGAGAATATGTATTAATCTGTGAACCAAGCAAAAATCTTGTCTTGATGTATTCTAAAACTATTTTCTGAAAAAGGTAATTATGAAGAAAATTAATAGTCAGTTTTAACCCTGTCATAAAACTTAAAAACATGTATATTGTGTTTACTTTTTTTTCTTTCTTTCTTTCTTTATGTGTTTATTTATTTATTTTTTTTAAATTTTTTTATTAAATCATAACTGTATACAATGATATGATTATGGGGCATCATACACTCACTTCATAAACCATTTGACACATTTTTATCACAGTGGTTAACATAGCCTTTCCGGCATTATCTCAGTTACTGTGCCAAAACATTTACATTCTACATTTACCAAGTTTCGCAAATACCCCTGTAATATGCACCACAGGTGTGATCTTTTAACTGTGGCATCATAACAACCTCAAACTTGGACTCAAGCAATCTTCTTGCTTCAGCCTCTGAAGTAGCTGGAACTACAGGCCTAGGAAAACTACACCTTGCTAGTTTTTCTATTTTTAGTAGAAACACAGTCTCACTCTTGCTCCATTGCTCCAGCTGGTATTCACTCTGGGCTCCAAGAGTGAATACAACTACAACTACAAGAGTGAGCCACCCGCCCAGCCTTGTGCTTATTTTTTCAAGTAATACCACTTTATGATTAGTATTATAAAAT